>NC_043021.1:13163169-13183169 GCF_006345805.1 Octopus sinensis
TGGGAGTGGGCGGGTGGGGTGGGGGTATGGTAGATATTTGAGGGCATGGAGAGTGTGCAGATAATCATGTGAGGGAGACTGGAGGGGTTTGCAATGGGTGATGGGTGTGTGTGGGGAATTTGATAGAAGACAGAATTATGTGTGTGGTGTGTGAGTGTGTGAGAGAGAGAGAGAGAGAGGCGAGGCATGACCGCAAAGGACATGCCTGCATATATGGATAACCATGATCTTATTTAGCTTGATGTGTCTTCTTCTCAAGCTCAGCAAATCATCAGAAGTCTCGGCCCCTTGTCCTCTCCTCAGTGGGGCTCAACATCTTAAAGATCATTTCTCACTACTACATCCCATGTCTTCCTGGATTGACCCCTTTCCACAGGTTCCCTCCACAATTGGAGATCGGCACTTCTTGATGCTGCTGTCCTCGTCCATATGCATCACACGACCATACAAGCACAGTCTTCTCTCTTGTACACAACATCTGATACCCTTCACACCCAATTTCCCTCTTAAATCATTTACAATCTGTGGTACATGCTCACTGACATTACCCATCAAGCAGAGCATTGCTGGCTTCAGTTCTTTCAAGTCTTCGCATGTCTTCTTTAGTCAAAGCCCATGTTTCACTAACATGTAGCATAGTTGTACACACACAGACATCATACACTCTGTCTTTGACTTTGAAGGAGAGGCCCTTTGCTACTAACAAATGTAAGTAGCTCTTTGTCCTTTGCCCAGCCTGTTCTTATTCCAGCAACTATGCTTTCAGAGCTTCCTCCTTCATTGCTAACTTGGTTGCCTAGGTAACGGAAGCTATCTACTACTTCTAAGGATCCCCCCAGACATTTGCGAAAGTCTATTTTCTGTATATTCTTAGTGTTTATTGTACCCACTTATCAGCCATACACAAAGACTACTTTCTCTGTTTGCTTTCCAGTGATACTTCTGCACTTCTTATGTGTCCATAACTTGCACTGGGTACACAGTATGGAGCTTCTACCATCATATTTTCTACATATCAAGCAGGGCCTTCCCCTAGAAGAGATTAGTAATTGGTCTCGTTTCCTACTTATGTATGTATGGTTGTCAGAAATACTTATTTGTTTGGCTTAGAAAATAAACAAAAATATCTCAAGGCACAGGAGTGGCTGTGTGGTAAGTAGCTTGCTTACCAACCACATGGTTCTGGGTTCAGTCTCACTGTGTGGTACCTTCGGCAAGTTTCTTCTACTATAGCCTCAGGCCGACCAAAACTTTGTGAGTGGATTTGGTAGACGGAAACTGAAAGAAGCCCATCATATATATATTTGTGTGTGTGTGTGTATATATATATATATATATATATATATATATGTGTGTGTGTGTGTGTATGTATATGTATGTGTGTGTGTTTGTCCCCCCATCATCGCTTGACAACCGATGTTTACATCCCCATAACTAAGCAGTTTGGCAAAAGAGACCTATAGAATAAGTACTAGGCTTACAAAGAATAAGTCCTGGGGGTCGATTTGTTCGACTAAAAGGCGGTGCTCCAGCATGGCCACAGTCAAATGACTGAAACAAATAAAAGAATGAAAGAGAGTAAAAGAGGAAAACATGCCGGGTTTATTCATAAATTTCTTACAAAACGGTGTTTTATTTTGGTTCTTAAAAAGCCTCTTCAAAGTGTGCATGTGTGTGTGTGTGTGTGTGTGTGTGTGTGTGTTTATTTATTCCTTTCGGCTATTAAGAAGCCTCTTCAAAAGTTTGCTGATAGTCAAAACAAAACTGTATTTTGTAAAAAATGAAAAATAATTATGAATAAATCCCAAATGCCTCACCAGTTAAAAACACTTTGAGTCATTCTGAATGGTTGATTTCCTTGTCAAACAATTAGATATTTCTGATATACACATGTGTATGTAACTGTGTGTATACATTGTGACATTTTTAGGATAATGAAATTATTATTACTATTATTATTTTCATGATTATTATTATTATTATTATTATTATTATTATTATTATTATTATCCTTATTATTATTATTATTATTATTTTCATTATTATTATTATTATTTTCCATATATTATTATTATTATTATTATTATTTTCATTATTATTATTATTATTATTCAGTAGTTTTATTTTTATAGTGTGCTTTCACTTCACTACCAAGCACAGCTCTGTGTGCCTTGGGTATGTGCTGTGATTTGTTGTGATGCTCTGATGGTTATTGTATGGAAAGTGTTCTGCGTAGGATGTGTGCAGTGCCTAGTAGTGCAATTTTCTGTATGTTATATGTGTTTGTAAGTCCTGGTGTTTTTGTTATTATTTGTCTGAATATTTTTTTATCATGCCTAATGCACCTACTATGATAGGAATTGTTTCTGTTTTTAGATTCCACATTCTGGTTACCTCTATTTCCAGTCTTTGTATTTTGAAAGTTTCTCCATTTCTTTTAGAGACACATTGTCATCTGCCGGTATTGATACATCAATTAGAAAGCATTTTTTCTTCATGATCCTGACAACTATATCTGGACTGTTGGCCTTAATTTCTCTATCTGTGTGTATCAGCATATCCCAGAGTATGGTTGCTTTCTCGTTTTCTGTGACCTTTTCTGTTGTGTGCCTATACATCTTTTTCTGTTTTATTCCATAATGTTGGCATAGCTTCCAGTGTATGTAGGTTCCAACTCTGTCATGTCTGTGAATATATTCCTTCTTAGCCAGGACTGGACAGCCAGAGATAATATGATTTATTGTTTCTTGTCCATCTCTACATATTCTGCAGTTACTTGTTATATTTCTTTTCATTACATGTTTTTGGTAATTTCTGGTGGGGAGGCTTTGGTCTTGTGCTGCAATTAAAAATCCCTCTGTCTCTGCTTTGAGTCCTGAGCTTCTCAACCATTGCTGGGATTTTTCTTTGTCTATTTCTTTTGCATTTAGTTTAGTCTAGTCCTTTTGGAGTTGATAAATTAAGTACCAGTTGAGTACTGGGGATGGATCGATGTAATCGACTAGCTCCCTCCCCCAAAATCTCAGGCCTTGTGCCTTTAGTAAAAAGGATTATTATTCTGAGGATTCACCTGTAATTTAAAAAGGTATTACAAAAGGAGAAAGGGGCTCTCTACACCCCCTTTTGACCAGGCTCCCGTTGACTTTTATGGGTTTTTTCCACCAGGAACCTTTCGTAACGCCTCCCCCTTTTTGGGAGATTTTCATTGTTATAATCTTCATTGTCAAACTGTTTTTTTACTCGACTTTACAAACGGACAAAACCCTTTGTAACCTTTCATCCTGTTTTGTCCCTTTATGTGATAATTAATTTTTGTCAGCCCTTGTGGCCAATAAAAGAATTAATTATTATTATTACTATTATTATTAGAATTGTGCTTATTATTATTGTTTGTTTTCTTATATCTTTATCTGAAATCTGTATAAATGTGTGTGTGTGTGTGTGTCTTTATGTTCCTTTATGTTTTATTCATGTATTCAATGTATGTAGGCTTGTGTGTGTGTGTGTGTGTGTGTGTATGTGCATTATGTGTGCATATGTCCATGTGCATAGGTGTGCACATCTGTATTAGTCTGTTTATGAGTGTGTGTGTGTGTGTGAGTGTTTGTGTGTGTGTATTTGTCTATATGTTAACATCTATGTATGTGTGTGTAAGACGAAAAGAAAGACAGAAAGAAAGTTAGAGAGAGGCTTGAGGATGAGAGAGAGGGGTAGGAGGAGAGAAAGAGAGAGAGAGGGGGAGGATGAGAGAAAGAGAGAAGGGGGGAGAGAGATAAAAAGACAGAAGGAGAGGATATTCGGTGAAAAGAGAGTGAGACAAGGTGAGTGGCAGCAAAGTCAGAGGGCATCTATGAGGGGTGGAGGAGTGAGTGTAAGTATATGTGTGTGTGTGTGTGTGTGTGCATGTGTGTGTGTATGTTAGATGGAGAGATAATATGCATGGAAAGGATGAAATGAGAGGAAGAGAGGGTGAGAAGCACGGAAGGGTCACTGAGTGTTGAGAGGATAAAAGAGAAAGGGAACTTTCCCACGGGCCTTGAGAGGAATTGAATATGTCAGTTTGAGCGAGGGAAGAGGGAAGTTATTATTGATCCACAACAACAACAACAACAACAATAGCAACACCAACACATAGTAACAACAACAACAACAAAAGTATTTTGAACTGAACCCCGAGGTGGGGTGGGGGTGGAATAACATCTCCATGTGGTCACATGACTTGTTAGAAATACCAGCCAAGTCATCTTTACATCACTCACTAGCTTCATTTTGGCTCAAAGTTCCATGATTATTATATATATGTCGTCATCATCATCATCAGTTAACGTCCATTGTCCATGCTGGCATGGGTTGGACAGTTTGACCAGGGCTGGTAAGCTGGAAGGCAGCACCAGATGTCCAGTCTGATTTGGCATCGTTTTTCTACAGCTGGATGCCCTTCCTAACACCAACCACTCTGAGGGTGTAATGGGTGCTTTTATGTGCCACTGGCATGGGTGCCATTTGCATGACACCAGTATCTGCCACGGCTGGGATTTTGCTCGGCTTGAGGATGTTGTTGTGGGTCATCTGGACTATAGGAAAAAGAGAGGAGGGACATGGCTGGAATGGCTTGAATAGGAGAGCTGCTCCAACAAGACTGACTTAGAATTACAGAACAACAGCAGCAGCAGCAGCAATGACAACAACAACGGCAACAGTAATAACAACGATGTAATGAATTCAAAGTTTAAAGTTATGGAGAATCAGAGAAATAATCAAATGAAGAACAGTTGATTGATCTCTCTCTATATAAAGCTGAAGTTGTCTGTGTGTGGCAGGTTTGGTAGCCTTCAACTAACACTATTTCTTCCGAGACCCTGCGGCGCAAGTTGACCAAAATTGAGAGTATGATAGAAGAAGGCTTGCTCTTCCTTCCATAGAAGATAAAATACAAATCAGACCATGTTAACACCAAAAATTATTTACATCAAAAAGGTGCTTTTTTTCTATGAAAATCCTTATTTTTTACAATTTTTTGACTGCTGTGTCGCCATTTTTCGGTGTATTTCAACCAGAAAATGTTCACTTAAAGAGAATATCAAGCTACATAATGCAAAATTTTTACTTTTCAAAAATTCCAATTCTAAAGGGTCAAAACAAACCCGTGCAATGCTAGGCAATACTGCTAGTTATTAATATAGTCATTTATTAAAGTGGTGAATTAGCAGAATCATTAGCAGGCTGCACAAAATGCTTGGCAGCTTTACATCTGTCTTCATGTTCTGAGTTCAAATTCTGCGAAGTCGATTTTGCCTTTTATCCTTTCAGGGCTGATAAAATAAGTACCATTTGAGCACTGGGATCGATGTAATTGGCTAACCCCTTCTCCTAAAATTGCTGGCCCTTGCACCAAAATCTGAAACCAATATAGCCATTTATTAAGTTGATTATAATAATGGTTTCAAATCTTGGCATAAGGCCAAAATTACATCAGGCCTCAGTACTTAACTGGTACTTACTTCATCATCCCAAAAAGATGAAAGGCAAAGTCTACCTTGGCTGAATTTGAACTCAGAACGTCAGGATGAAGTTCAGGTTGAAGGGGTTAGTTGATTACAATGACCCCAGTACTTAACTGGTACTTATTTTATCAACCCCAAAAAGATGAAAGGCAAAGTCTACCTTGGCTGAATTTGAACTCAGAACATCAGGATGAAGTTCAGGTTGAAGGTGTTAGTTGATTACATTGACCCCGGTACTTAACTGGTACTTATTTTATCAACCCCAAAAAGATAAAAGGCAAAGTCCACCTTGGCAGAATTTGAACACAGAATATAAAGATAAATGAAATGCTACTAAGCATTTTGCCCAGCATGGTAACAATTCTGACAGTTTGCTGCCTTCCCAGAATCCGAACACACCAGTTTCAAATTTCGGCACAACGCCAGCAAGTTCAAGGGAGGGGCGAAGTTGATTACATTGACCTTAGTGCTCAACTGGTACTTATTTTATTGACCCCAAAAGGATGAAAGGCAAAGTCGACCTCAGTGGAATTTGAACACAGACTGCCTTCCTCCAACTGTTAAACATAGAGGAGGATCTGTGATGATCTAGGGAGGGGACTATATCTTGAAATCCACTGGCCCAATGGTTTCCGTTCATGGCAGAATTAATAGTCAAGACTATTTAATCATTTCATCTGATCAAATTCATCCTATGGTCGCAGAACTATTTCCAGAGGGAAACGCAGTCTTTCAAGATGACAATGTACCAATTCACACAGCTAAAGTTGTTACTGAATGGCACGAGGAACATTTTAGTGAACCGTGGTTTGGATTTTGACTACTCCTTCTAGCATGTAAGGCATACTGTTATAGTCACCTCTTTTGTGTTTAAATGTAGACTAATTTTATATATATATATATATATATATATATAAAACAAAAAATGGTACAAGATTTCTGATGAAGGTACAAGACTTCAAAGCGCCTTGAAGGCTCAAGACTTTTCGTACACCCCTCATATATACATATATAGTATATACATATATATATATGCATATATATACATATATACATATACATATATATACATATACATATATACTATACATATACATATATATACATACATATATATACATACATATATATATATATATATATATATATACATATGCATTATATTCATATACATATATTACATATGCATATATATCATATACATATATACATATACAATATATACATAAAAATATATACACATATATATTATATTATATATATATATATATATATTATATATATAACACACACACACACACATATATATATATATATTGATGTCTATGCATGGTACCATGCACATATATGCACGTTAACATGTATATATGTGCATGTGTGTTTGCATGCATATATGTTGTGTATTTGTTGTATATATATATATATATATATACACATACATACAGACAGACATCTGTACTTACATGAAGGCTTTCAAAGTGTTACTGAGAGGGAGAGAGAGAGAGACAGACAGAGAGAATCACACACATGTGTGTGTGTGTGTACAGACACTCATATATGACATATGCAGTGATCTATTTAACTCTCTTCCTCCATATATAATGTGTGCGTGCGTGGTGTGTATGCGCCTGAGGAAATGTATTTATATGTATGTGTGTGTGTGTGTGGTCATATGTATGTCAGGCTGGAGATGGTGGTGACATTGGTGACAGAGGTGCGCGTGGTTGTATGCATGACTAAATACATATGTGTGCGTGTGTGTGTGTGCACACGTGAGTGTGTGTCATACATTTTATAAGACCAAGAGTACAGCTGGAGGAGGAGGTGGAGGAGGAGGAGGAAGCGAAGACAATGAATGAGGTGGAAGAGATGAAGTTGGAGGAGGAGGAGGAAGAGGAGGAGGAAGTGCGGTGGCGGAGCAGGAAGAGAAAAAGGAGGGGGTGCAGGTGAGGTGGAGGAGGTGGTGGTGGTGCTTTAGTTGGAACTAACTACCTTTCCTCTCGCAGAAGCAATTGTCACACTAGCAATCATCAATAGTAGCGATGGTACCATCAACGCCATGGTGATGATGATGATGATGATGATGACGACGACAACACCACCATGACCACCACCGCCACTGCCACAACTACCACCACCGCCAATGCCACAACCACCACCACCATCACTATCGTTATTATCAACATCATCACGACTACCACCAGTCATTAGTACCAGTGTATAGTACCATCTTCATCACCAGCACTGCCACCACCAACACCACTACGCCAGCATTTAGTGTCAGTGTACAGTACCACCATCCCCACTACCACCACCACCAGTACTGCTACCAAAACTATCACCACCACGCCAGCATTTAGTGCCAGCATACAGTACCAACATCACCACCACCACCACCACCACCACCAGCATGGCTACCAAAACTACCACCACCAAATTACCAGCGTACAGTACCACCCTATCACCACCACCAGCACTATCACCAAAACTATTACCACCGCTACCACCACTACCACACCAGCATGTAGTGTCAGAGAACAGTACCACCATCCCCCCCCACCAGCACTGTCACAAAACTACCAGCACCACCACACCAGTATGTAGTGTCAGCGTATAGTACTACGATCACCACCACCACCACCACCATCACCGCCACCACATTAACATACTTCAGCTCAACCTTCAACAAGGGAGCTTCTTCTAGATGGTCGTTTCACGTGCTTGAAATAGCAGCCAAAATTTCTATCAAATCTTGTCTGCAAGGACATGGATAATGTTGCACTTGGTTCTCTGCACATAGGGGAAAAGAAGGGATGGTCACAACTGGAAATGCTTTCAATCCTAGGTCTGCTTGATCAGGGCTAACCTGGGGCTTTAAACGACAACAACAGCAACAACCGAAACTAATTGGAGGCTCACCATTGAAATGTGTTGATCATAAGCTCTACTTCGCCAGGACTGGCCTAGGGCTAAACAATCAACCTCTACCTCCACGACAATCATCATCATCATTATCATCAACACCATCATCACCGGCATTATCACCATCACTGCCACTACCACCACCACTGCTGCTGCCACCACCACCACCACCACCACCACCACCACCGCTGCTGCCACCACCACTACCACCACCACCGCTGTTGCCACCACCACCACCACCACCACCACTACCACCACCACTACCACCACTACCACCACCACCACCACCACCACCACCACCACCAACACCATCATCAGTACCATCACCACCATTTTTACCATTACCATTAACAGCTACTGTGGTAGCAGCTATGTGGCAGCTCGGCATGCTAGAAACAACAAGCAAATTCAGAAGAAAAAAAATGGAAAGAGAATGAAGGACAAATGAGATAAAGTATAGAGAGATAATAACGTTGAATCTGCAAAGAAATAACAAAAAAAAACCCCAAAAAACAAACAAACCAAACAAAAAACGGAAGCCAAAAAATCTTCAGTCATCCAGACATCCTTGCATCAACACCAAATGGCACTTCAGAGCAAACAAGACTATGGCTACCACCACCCTCTATCACTACAACTACTACTACTACTACTACTACCACCACCACCACCACCATCCACTACTACTACTACCACCACCACCACCACTACTACTACTACCACCACCACCACCACAACCATCATCTACTACTACTACTACTACTACCACCACCATCACCACTATTGCTAGTGCCACAACCCCCACCCACTACTACTACTGCTGCTGCTGCTACTACTACTACTACTACTACTACCAGCACCCACTACTACTACTACCACCACCCACTACTACTACAACTACCACCACCACCCACTACTACTACCCACCACCACCACCACCACCACCACCCACTATCACTACTACTACTACTACTACTACTACTACCACCACCACCACCATCCACTACTACTACCACCACCACCACCATCCACTACTACCACCACCACCACCACAACCATCACCTACTACTACTACTACTACTACTACTACTACTACTACCACCACCATCACCACTATTGCTAGTGCCACAACCCCCACCCACTACTACTACTGCTGCTACTACTACTACTACTACTACTACTACTACTACCAGCACCCACTACTACTACTACCACCACCCACTACTACTACAACTACCACCACCACCCACTACTACTACCCACCACCACCACAACCACCACCCACTACTACTACCACCACCACCACCACCACCCGCCACTGCTGCTGCCACCACTACCACAGTGTCTTGGTCTCTAAAAAAACTGGTATCATTGTTGTCAGATGAAATGTCATCTTAAATGCTACACAATGGCTGATGAGGTCAAACAGAGACAGACAGACACATTCACACAGACACACATGTACACACACACTCATACATGTGTACATACATACGTACATACATACATATATATTTACACACATTCGCATACCCAAACATATATACACCTGTAGAGCCGGACACAGGCATAACCATGATGCAGATGCAGACGTATATGTTTGCTTGCATCAGCATAACTGCACTTGCACACCCACACATAACAACCACACGCATGCACACATGTGCAATCTAAAGATGGAGCTTCTATGCAGTTGTTTGATTTGCTAGAAATAGCAGCTGTGTCATGCCCTTCTTTTCTTTATGCATTAACCCTTCTTAATTGAGTTTGGCTTTTAGGAGAAAAGAGACAGCTGTGAGAGTGTGTGTGTGTATGTATGAATAAATGACAAAATGTGTGTGCATGTGTGTGGCTGCGTGAGTGTTTGGTGTGTTGACAGTATGATGGTGGAGGTGGGGAAAGAGTTACAAATCATTAATCTTAATGTGATGGCAGCTTACTCCGACTTTTGTATCCATCCCTTCACCCGTCATTGGAACCAAAGCTGAACTAGGATTTGGGTTTCCCTTGTACCTGTGCTAGCCCCTTGGATCTTCACACAGAACGCCAGTTGATTAACTTGACCCTCACCCAAGTACTTGACATACTTCTCTATTTTATCAACTTTGGTAGGAAGAAAGCAACAGTTGGTCTTGTCAGGATTTGAACTTAAAACCTAAAAACATGGAATGATCGTTGCAAGGCAATTTGCTTGATACTTTAAATGCAGTCATGGGCAAACTGCATCGCACAGGGCTTTCTGAATAGGATGGCATCGAAAAACTACCTTGAATTGTTTTCATAGTGTAGCTAGCCTGATGATGAGCCATATTTCATGTAGCCTACTTGATTATGAGCCATGTTTCATGTGGCTTTCCTAATGATGAACCATATCCCATGCAGCCAGCATGATGATGAGCAATGTCTCTCATTGTCCTTATGATGATGAGCTATGTCTCATGTGGCCAGTCTGATGATGAGCTATGTCTCATGTGGCCAGTCTGATGAAGATCCATGTCTCATGTGGCCAGTCTGATGATGAGCCATGTCTCATGTGGCCAGTCTGATGATGAGCCATGTTTCATGTAGCCAGTCTGATGATGAGCCATGTTTCATGTGGCCAGTCTGATGATGAGCCATGTCTCATGTGGCCAGTCTGATGATAAGCTATGTCTCATGTGGCCAGTCTGATGATAAGCCATGTCTCATGTGGTCAGTCTGATGATAAGCCATGTCTCATGTGGCCAGTCTGATGAAGATCCATGTCTCATGCAGCCAACTTGATGATGAACCATGTCTCATGTGGCCAGTCTGATGATGAGCCATGTTTCATGTAGCCAGTCTGATGATGAGCCATGTTTCATGTGGCCAGTCTGATGATGAGCCATGTCTCATGTGGCCAGTCTGATGATGAGCCATGTCTCATGTGGCCAGTCTGATGATAAGCTATGTCTCATGTGGCCAGTCTGATGATAAGCCATGTCTCATGTGGTCAGTCTGATGATAAGCCATGTCTCATGTGGCCAGTCTGATGAAGAGCCATGTCTCATGTGGCCAGTCTGATGATGAGCCATGTCTCATGTGGCCAGTCTGATGATGAGCCATGTTTCATGTAGCCAGTCTGATGATGAGCCATGTTTCATGTGGCCAGTCTGATGATGAGCCATGTCTCATGTGGCCAGTCTGATGATAAGCTATGTCTCATGTGGCCAGTCTGATGATAAGCCATGTCTCATGTGGTCAGTCTGATGATAAGCCATGTCTCATGTGGCCAGTCTGATGAAGATCCATGTCTCATGCAGCCAACTTGATGATGAACCATGTCTCATGCAGCCCACCTGATGATGAGCCTTGTTTTATGCAGTCTGCATGATAATGAGCCATGTTTCATGCAGCCAACTTGATGATGATCCATGTCTCATGGGGCTAGCCTGATGATGATCCATGTCTCATGGGGCCAGCCTGATGACGATCCATGCCTCATGGGGCCAGCCTGATGACGATCCATGTCTCATAGGGCCAGCCTGATGATGATCCATGTCTCAGGCAGCCCACCTGATGATGAGCCATGTCTGGTCTAATGCTTCTACCAGCCTGTCTGCTTCTGCCTTAAAACAAGAAGAAAACATTGGATCGTAGGCTTGGAAATCTAGGATTGTGAAATCTAGGTCTGTGCTGCCTTGGAAATCTAGAGTTGTGCTGCCCTTCCATCCAGCACCAAACAGTAAAAATAAGATAAGATAAAATAAAATATATAAGAAATAAACAAAAACGTTTCTAGAGCTAGCAAAATACAAAGGGAATCAGAATCCTGTAAGTTAAAATGTCATAGATCAATGGGTTTGCTGGATCATCAGAATTGATCTGAGTTTGAAAGTAGTGTTAGACTTGGCAACAGATCAAGGAAGCACAGGCAGAGAGACTCAACATTTGATAGAGTTGTAGGAATGCTATTGTGACATACAAATGGCCTTGTGCGTTTTAAACAACAACAATAACTCAAATTAAATTCTGATGGGGGAATTTATACATATATATGAATATATTGATATATACATACATATCATACATATACATACATATATGTACACATACCATATATATATATATATTATATATATATATATACGTACACACACACACACATACATACATACATACATACATACATACATACCATACATATATACACACATAGATATATTATATATATACACATACATCATACATATATACATACATACCATACATATATATACAAATATAGATATATTACATATACACATACATCATACATATATACATACATACATACACTCATACACACACACACATACATACATACACACATACATACATACACACATACATACATACATACATACATACATACATACATATTTATGTATACATAGCTTAAAAACCACACTCCGTGCAGATTTTTATGCTAGCCCTTGTGCAGGTCTAATTGGGCCTGCAGCCCCAAACCAAAGAGAACAATAATAATAAAGCCTTTATTGGTACCCTACCAATATGGTCTTACCCTAACAATATGCTATTACTTTAAATTCGGTTTAAATGAAAAACTTGTAAGCTCACAAATTTTTGGAGTTCTTCTAAAATTTGAATAGATGTGTGTGTGTGTGTATGTGTGTGTGTGTGTCAGTGTGTGTGTGTGTGTGTGTGTGTGTGTGTCTGTGTGTGTGTCTGTGTGTGTGTCTGTGTGTGTGTCTGTGTGTGTATGTGTGTGTGTGTGTCTGTGTGTGTGTCTGTGTGTGTATGTGTGTGTGTGTGTCTGTGTGTGTGTGTGTGTCTGTGTGTGTCTGTGTGTGTGTGTGTGCGTGCGTGTGTGGTGTGTGTGTGTGTGTTTGTCCTCCACCACCGCTTGATAACTGGCTTAGATGTGTTTACATCCACGTAACTGAGTGGTCCAGTAAAAGCGGTCAATTAAAAAGTACCAGGTGTAAAAAATAAAGAACCAGTATTGATTTGTTTGATTAAAAATGTTCAAGGAGGAGCCCCAGCCTGGCCAAAGTCTAATGACTGAAAAAGATAAAAGAACCACTAGATTCCTTAGTGAAACTTAAAGCTAAGGGAGGTAACTCATGTATCTCTCACAGTCACTTTACCTGCTAGAAATAGCAACCGAAATGCTTTTAAATCAGATCCCAATGCTGGATGTTCAAGAACCAAATGAAGGGCAGATTTTCAATCCTGGGATCATCCTGATTCCAAAAAGGTTATAATATGTCTATGCAGAGCAAATGTAGACTGAGATATAGGGGTCCCAGACAGACAGAATTTCATTTTTATTAATATAGATAATGGTGGAGGCGCAATGGCCCAGTGGTTAGGGCAGCGGACTTGCGGTCGGAGGATCGCGGTTTCGATTCCCAGACCGGGCGTTGTGTGTGTTTATTAAGCAAAAAGACCTAAAGCTCCACGAGGCTCCGGCAGGGGGTGGTAGCGACCCCTGTTGTACTCTATCGCTCCAACTTTCTCTTACTCTTTCTTTCTGTTTCTTGAGTAACGCTGCGATGGACTGGCATCCTGTCCAGTTGGCAGGGAACACAGAACACATAGGCCACAGAAACCAGGAAACTGGGCCCATGAGCCTGGCTAAGCTTGAAAAGGGCACATAAATAAAAACTAAATATAGATAATGTACTATTCCATGATGGTAAGATCAACAAAAAGAGTACTCTGTCTAGTGAGAGATAAATATCATTTAATAGACTCAATACACGTTTTTATGAGCTACTGATAGTGTATATATCTATTATAATAAAAGCAGAATTCTATCTGTCTGGGACCCCTGTATACCCATCTACATTTGCTCTACATAGACATATTATAGCTTCTTGGAATCAGGATGATTCCAGAATTGAAAATCTGCCCTTCATTTGGTTTTTGAACATCCAGTATTGGGATCTGATTTAAAAGCATTTGGGTTGCTACTTACAGCAGGTAAAGCTTGGCTAATTCACACCATTTTGGTTAGTGTTTGTTTGTAAGATGATGTCAGAAATCAAGGGTAAGATAAATGACATTGTTTCGTTAATTTTACGTTGAGATAAGAACTTTGGGACAGGAACAATAGAATGATTGCATTATAGAATTAATTCGCGTCCGGCTTTAACCTCTTGTCAAACACTACCAAGGTATGTGGTCACTATAAATGCATTATAGTTATGGCATTTAGCTCTCTTTAGTTTTAGACTGCAGGCTCAATTAGCCCTCTGCAAGAGCTAGCCTAAAAGTCCATGCAGAGGGCAGCTTTTAACCTAGTATACCATATATATATATATATATATATATATATTATATATATATATATATATATATCATCAGCATCACCATCATCATCATTTAACATCCGCTTTCCATGCTAGCATGGGTTGGACGGTTCAGCTGGGGTCTGGGAAGCCAGAAGGCTGCACCAGGCTCCAGTCTGATCTGGCAGTGTTTCTACAGCTGGATGCCCTTCCTAACGCCAACCACTCCGTGAGTTTAGTGGGTGCTTTTTATGTGTCACCGGCACAGGTGCCAGACGAGGCTGGCAAACGGCCACGATCGGATGGTACCTTTTACATGCCACCGGCATGGAGACCAGATGAGGCTGGCATTACATGCATATAAGAGGGATGACCACTAAGTGGACATCCATTATGCAAGAAGTCAAGCCCCTATGGTCAAACCACTAGGAAAGGAATGTTCTCTGCTAAATTTTCTTGAGAACAATCCTTTCTTAGTGGTAAGACCATAGGGGATCGACTTCTAGCATAATGGATGTCCACTTAGTGGTCATCCCTCTTATATGTATGTAATATAATTTTTGTGAATCTTCAGATTTTTCAATATGCTAGACCACTGGTTTTAAATTGATATTAATCAAATTAATATTCAATTTTTCACCCTTATTATTTTAAATATATATATATATATATTAGGTGGTGCATAATTACTGCGGCTTTTTTCAACAAAAATAATAACAATATGTAACGAAAACATCTTTAAATGATTATTCCGGAGCATATTCACCATCTACTTCAATTACTGCTCTCCATTTGCTTGGCAGACGGTCAGACCATCATTTAAAGATGATTTTGTTAAATATTGTTATTGGTTTTGTTGAATAAAATTTGCTAAAAAAAAAAACGCAATAATTATGCACCGACCGAATATATATGTAGATTTAAATATGAATCAATGGTTTAAACAATAATAATGATGATGATAATGATGATAATGAAGATGATGATGATGATGATGAAGATGATGATGACAAGGATGATGATGAAGATGATGATGATGAAGATGATGATGATGATGATGATGAAGATGATGATGACAAGGATGATGAAGATAATGATGATGATGATGATGATGATGAAGATGATGATGACAAGGATGATGAAGATGATAATGATGATGAAGATGATGATGAAGATGATGATGATGATGATGATGAAGATGATGATGATGATAATGAAGATGATGATGATGATGATGATGATGAAGATGATGATGACAAGGATGATGATGAAGATAATAATGATGATGAAGATGATTATGATGATGACAACAACGAAGTTGCTGGTCAGTTTGAGGGTGGAGCTTGTAGTAGAAGAAACTCGTACCAAGTGCCATGCAGTGGGATTGAACTTAATACTTTATAATTGCAAAGCAAACTGCTCGAACACTCATCCACGCCTGCATGAATCTAAATGGAAAGTGCCCAGCTGACTTGGGTTTGTCTTTGAGATGGTGCGCATTGGCCTGTCTCTCAGACTTTGTGTAACTAAGGCACCGTGACACATTCACATACATGCACAGACACAAGAACGGATGCAGGATATGCAAAGATGTACACACACAGGAAACTACATGTACACCCCCCACACACACACATACATACATATACACTCATAAACACCAGTTTCAATAAGCACATTTCTTTTTTTTACTTGTTTCAGTCATTTGACTGCGGCCATGCTGGAGCACCGCCTTCAATCGAGCAAATCGACCCCAGAACTTATTCTTTGTAAGCCCAGTACTTATTCTATCGGTCTCTTTTGCCGAACTGCTAAGTGACGGGGACGTAAACACACCAGCATCAGTTGTCAAGCAATGCTAGGGGGACAAACACAGACACACAAACACACACACACACATATATATATGTACATATATATGACAGGCTTCTTTCAGTTTCCGTCTACCAAATCCACTCACAAGGCTCTGGTTGGCCCGGGGTTATAGCAGAAGACACTTGCCCAAGATGCCACGCAGTGGGACTGAACCCAGAACCATGTGGTTGGTAAGCAAGCTACTTACCACACATCCACTCCTGTGCCTGTGTAGAAACTTCCATACACACACACACACACACGCACATACACTCATTAACACCCACACTTCCATAAACACTAGTTTTGATAGGCATATGTGCAAAATTTCCATACACACACACACACACACACATGCATGCACATACATACACATTCATAAATACATATTTCAATAAGCACCCATACACACACATACATGTACACATACACACACATAGATGCATACCAATAACACCACCACCACCACCACCACCATCACCGACCTCCACTATCATCTCCCATCCTCATCAACTGACATCTCTTACTTCACCTCCTCACCCTCCATCCTTACATTCAGACTTCTTAAAGCCGGGGGGGGGGTTTTCTAAAAATAGGTACCACAGATAATCACACCCCCACCCTTAAACATACTTCCCCCTCCTACACACACACTTCTCCCTCCCTCCCCCACCACCCTACAGAACCCAAATGGCTCAGGACGATGGGGAAGGATGTAAGCATCCTACAATGTTGTTGAAACCAGTGGGAGAGAAAGAGAGAGAGAGAGAGAGAGAGGGAGAGGAAAGGAGAGAGAGAAAGAGAGAGAGAGAGAGGGAGAGGAAAGGAGAGAGAGAGAAAGAGAGAGAGAGGAAAGGAGAGAGAGGAAAGGAGAGAGAGGAAAGGAGAGAGAGGAAAGGAGAGAGAGGAAAGGAGAGAGAGGAAAGGAGAGAGAGGCACAAATTGTTATATGAGGCAGGTTTGCAGGAGAGCAAATACTGGGTCACGAGTTCAAACCTTGTTAGCGTTGACCTACAAATGTGACTTTAGGGTGACTGGTGGTGGTGGCAGTGGGGAGTATTGGTAGCAGAGGTGGTGGAGGTGGTGGTAGTAGTAGTGGTGGTGGTGGTGTTGGTGGTGGTGTTATGGTGTTTGCTTCTACATGCATATGTGCAAAAAGAGGGAATTGTACCTGTGTGTGTGTGTTTGTGTGCATAATAATAATCCTTTCTTATTTTGGCACAAGGCCAGCAATTTTGAGGAGTGGGGAAGTTGATAACATCGACCCCAGTGTCCAACTGGTACTCATATTATTGACCACTATGCCATATGCCCGTGGGCATATGACATAGTGGTTAAGAGCGCAGGTTACTAATTCCAAGATTCTGAGTTCAAATCTAGGCAGTGACCTGAATAATTATAATAATAATAATAATAATAGTAATAATAATAATAATAATAATAATAATAATAATAATAATAATAATTATAATAATAATAATTATACCAAAAAAATTCCTTAGGAATGAGAATTCAGGTTGGAGGCAGCCGAAACAAATATCCATCAAATGTAAATGTAAATAATGTAAATAATGTACATAATTCCTCATCTCTTAAATAGAGAACTGTATTACCTTCTCTTCTTCTATTTTCTTAACGCCATTTTCAAATTTTATAGGCATAGGAGTGGCTGTGTGGTAAGTAGCTTGCTTACCAACCACATGGTTCCAGGTTCAGTCCCACTGCGTGGCACCTTGGGCAAGTGTCTTCTACTATAGCCTCAGACCAACCAAAGCCTTGTCAGTGGATTTGGTAGATGGAAACTGAAAGAAGCCCGTTGTGTATATGTATATGTATATATATGTGTGTGTTTGTGTGTTTGTGTGCCTGTGTTTGACAATAGATGCTGGTGTGTTTACGTCCCTGTAACTTAGTGGTTCGGCAAAAGAGACCAATAGAATAAGTACTAGGCTTACAAAGAATAAGTCCTGGGGTTCGTTTGCTTGACTAAAGGTGGTGCTCCAGCATGGCTGTGGTCAAATGACTGAAACAAAAGTAAAAGAGTGAGAAAAAAAGAGACCCCCGAAAGGACGAAAGGCAAAAATCAAACCTGGTTGAATTTGAACTCAGAACATAAAGATGGACAAAATGCCACTAAGCATTTTGTCCAGCATGCTAACCATTCTGCCATCTGACAACCTTTGGGTGTGTAATATTAACTCATTTAGCAAGGTGGCGAGTAGGCAGAAACGTTAGCATGCTGGGCGAAATGCTTAGCAGTATTTCGTCTGTCTTTACGTTCTGAGTTCAAATTCTGCTGAGGTCGACTTTGCCTTTCATCCTTTTGGGGTCGATAAATTAAGTACCAGTTGCATACTGGGGTCAATCTAATTGATAGGCACCCCGCTCCCCAAAGATTTTGGGCCTTGTGCCAAGAGTAGAAAAGAATATTAACTCATTTAGCATTCAGATAAATCTGTCTAATGTAATGCTTATTTATTCACATCGTTTGGAATTACTAATACATCAAATAATAATTATATTATTGTAGACAGTGTTCACCACAACAAAAATTGTCCGCAGAGGGACTTGAACCTGTGACCCTCAGATTACTTCTAAGGTTGACCTATAAAAGTCTGATGCTCTACTGACTGAGCTATTGTATTGTATTGAGAATTTGATGATATGAGTATCTATTTTTAGTATGACATCATAGGGTAGGTGTGAGAGGCTAAATATGGCCAGCCTGTACATAAAACAGGTAGAATATATGGGATGGATTTGGCCAGTTTAATCCTTTGGTATTCAGATTACTCTGTCAAATGTAATGCTTATTTATCCACTTTGTTTTGAATTAATCATGTATCATCTTTGTGTTGAGATTTCAATGATGTGCTTGTTTATTTTTAGTATGACATTGTAGGGTAGGTGTGAGAGGCTAAATACGATTAGTCTGTTGTACATAAAGCATGTAGAACATTTGGACTGGATTTGGCTGGTTTAACCCTTTAGCATTTAAACCGGCCATAACTGGCCAAAAATATTCTGCCTGTTTTATGTTCAAACTGGCCAGATCTGGTCTCTCAGATCAACCCTACAATATCGTTTTAAAAATTAACTCCTCCCTCATTGAAATCTCATAGCTACAAGATAATGCATGATTAATTCAAAACAACGTGGACAAAAAAAGCATTAATTTTGGCAGAATAATGCGAACACTAAAGGGTTAAATGCTATAAGGTTAATGGCTTCAAATTTTGGCACAGAGCCAGTAATTTTCTAGAGTAGGGGACAGGTGATTACATTGACCCCAATACTTCACTGGTACTTAATTCATTAACCATGAAAGGATGAAAGGCAAAATTGATCTCGGCAGAATTTGAACTCAGAATGCAAAGACAGACAAAATACCGTTAAGCATTTTGTCTGGGGTGCTAATGATTCTGCGAGCTCGCTGCTTTTACCAAAATTTGTTGCAACAAGTTCA
>NC_043021.1:13188169-13225669 GCF_006345805.1 Octopus sinensis
AAGGACAGACAAATGGATTAAGTCGATTATATCGACCCCAGTGCTTAACTGGTACTTATTTAATCGACCCCGAAAGGATGAAAGGCAAAGTCGACCTCGGTGGAATTTGAACTCAGAATGCAATGGCAGACGAAATACTGCTAAGCATTTTGCCTGGTGTGCTAACGATTCTGCCTGCTCGCCACCTTGTTAGTTAGTTCTGGCAGCGTTTAACTGATTGACCAATCAGAATTATTATTGGATGGTATTTCATAATGGTCACCTTCCATGCTGACACGAGAAGTATGGTTTGACAGGTTCCAACAGGTTTGAGGACAGCTCCATGCTCCAGTGGCTGCTTTGGCATAATTTCAATGGTTGGATGTCTTTCCTAATACCAGCCACATTACAGAGTAGATCAGGTACTTTTCTTTTTGGTACCAGCACAAGTGGGGTGACCATGTAGCTTCCAAGGCAAAGATTTCCACAGGCTGAGTGGGGCTACAGAAGGGAGGCAGTCAGCTTTATGATTTTCAACCATTTTTTTTATCTAGGGATCCCTGTCGTTACTATTTTATGCTGGTATACCCCCAAAGCCATTCGATGTCTAAAAAATTCAGTTTTATAGATACTTCTTTCAAAATTACTATTTTGCTTTTCATGCATTCACTTGCGTAGGTTGAACTATATAAAACATCAGGCGAGCTGGCAGAACCATTAGCACGCTGGGCGAAATGCATAGCTGTATTTCGTCTGCCGTTACATTCTAAGTTCAAATTCCGCCGAGGTTGACTTTGCCTTTCATCCTTTCGGGGTCGATAAATTAAGTACCAGTTATGCACTGGGGTTGATTTAATCGACTTAATTCGTTTGTCTGCCCTTGTTTGTTCCCTCTATGTTTAGCCCCTTGTAGGTAATAAAGAAATATATATAAAACATCAGAGAAATAAACCCAGCTGTTTCTTGCAATTAATACATCTAAAGCAAAATTTTTTGTGGACCCTTAAAATAATACTACAGGCCCAATTCACTATTTTGTTTATGCAGAGCCCCACCAATTTTATATGAACCCCACCCTCCAGGGTCATATGCACCCTGGTTGAGAACCACTGTGCTAGGTAATGAAAAGTTGAAGTAGTATGAAGGAAAGGATCAGAATAGGTTTCTTACTGCAGAAGGGTTTAGACAGGATGGATGTCCATGATAAAATATGAGCTGGATGGAAAATAGAGGAGAGAAGATGACAACTGGAGATTGAGAAGGTTATACTGAATGGTGGAGGGGTAATGAATGATGAATGTGAGTTTGGGAGTAGGTCCTGATTGGAGGGCGAAGAACAACAGGATAGAAAGATATGACATGGAAGGCGTTGAGCTGGCAGAAACGTTAGCACGCCGGGTGAAATGCTTAGCGGTATTTTGTCTGTCTTTATGTTCTGAGTTCAAATTTCGTTGAAGTTGACTTAGCTTTTCATCCTTTCGGGGGTCGATTAAATAAGTACCAGTTATGCACTAGGCTCGATGTAATCGACTGAATCCGTTTGTCTGTCCTTGTTTGTTCCCTCTATGTTTAGCCCCTTGTGGGCAATAAAGAAATAAGAAAGATATGACATGGGTGGATAGGTTGCAAGAATGTGAATGCAGAGAAAGTGAGAGAGATGTAAGGTGATATAAACAAATCAACAGGAAGTGGTACAGTAGAGAGGGAGAAGGAGAGGTTATTTAGTAGCAAAGAAGGATGGAATGGTCAATGTAAAATGTAAGTGGAGAGGGACAATGTAAGAACAAAGGATAGCAGTCAACTGAAGTGGTTCTGAGTAGTGAGAAAGATAAGTGGTATCACAGAAAAGATGATAAAATATGTAGAATACCATGGTTGGAGAGATCAGTGATAGAGATAGGGAATGGCAGGAAGATTTGATGAGGAAATTAGGCAAGGGACCCAAATAGGCACAAGAGTGGCTGTGTGGTAAGTAGCTTGCTTGCCAACTATATAGTTCCAGGTTCAGTCGACTGCATGCCACCTTGGGTAAGCATCTTCTACTATAGCCCCGGGCTGACCAAAGCCTTGTGAGTGGATTTGGTAGACGTAAACTGAAAGAAGCCCATTGTGTATATATATATATATATATATGCTTGTGTGTCAGTGTTTGTCCCCCTCCCCCATCGTTTACAAAGAATAAGTTGTGGGGTCAATTTGTTTGACCATGAGGATAACCATGAGGATAACCTTCAACACTTTAACCTTATGTCTTATGGATCTCCCTCTTCCACAAGTTCCAGCCATCTTCAGATATCAGTACTTCTTTATATGGTTTTTCTTATCCATAGGCATCACATGATCATACCAGCATAATCTTCACTCTGGCTTACTACATCTCACATCTCTTATACCCAATTTTTCTCCCAACACACTTTCACTTTGTCAATCATACACACTGATGTTGCACATCCAGCAGAGAATACTAGCTTCATTCCTTTCTGGTCTTCACATGTCCTCTGCATTCAAGACCCATCTCTCACTTCCCTGTAGTATTGCTGTTTTCACAGATGCGTCATACAAACTGCTTTTCAGTCTGTGAAACAATTCTTTTCTTACCAAACAGAGAAAATAGCTCTAAATTTTCTTCAATATATTCTTATTCTAGCAGCCATATTTTCAGATCAACTGCCTCCACTCTAGTTCAAATAAGTTATATACTACCTCCAGGGATCCTCTTAAGAGTTTGATAAAATCTACTTCCCGTGTGCTCTTAGTGATCATTGTGTCCCTGCATCTGCTCTGTGCAAAGGCTAATTTCTCTGTTAATCTATCCATGATACTACAGCACCTCAGTTTTCATTGGGTTCACTGATTGGATTTTCTACATAGTCCTTTTCTATGTGTTGAGCAAGGCCATTTCCTTGGTCTCTGTTAAGTCAACTTTGAGAACTTTCAATCCAGGTTTTACATTCACTCCTCAAGAAAACCCATCTTTTATAGCATAAGTGTTAAGGCCACTTTCCCTGGAGAAGAGAATTGGTCTACAAGAGTCCTGTACTGGTGCTACACAAAAGTGGTCATGCTAGTGCCATGTTAAAAGCTCCCAGCACACACTGTAAACTGGTTGGCATTAGGAAGGGCATCCAGCTGTAGAACATCCTTTATTTTTATAAACTTAAATGAATTTGAATGTGAAATAATAAAAAAATAAATTATGTTCTACCTTCCATGGGATTTGAAACTGCGTACTAAATTTCTGGAGATATGATTTTTAAATGAGAAATTTTAATAATTATGGTGTTCCAATAGAAAGAGTCTGTACAGTGTTGAGTGAGAAAATGTGTGAACGTATTCGAGAAAGAGAGAGAGAGAGACAAAGAGTTAGTATGAGGTAAAGAGAGGATGAGAGAGATGATCATTCTAGTACAACTATCAGTCTTTCACCATCTCTTATTTTGTTTTTATTTACTAATCCTCTCTCATTTACCTAACAGGGACTTTGAAGTGACAAAACAGCTGTGAACTAATGGAATAAAACATCTATTCTCCCACTTCCTTTCTCTCCTTCTCTTATCTGATCAATTTATATATATATATACATATATATATATATATATATATATATTATATATATATATATGATGTTATTTTTTATAAGCCTAAAGCTGTTCTATGTTAAGAGATGAGGAATTATGAACATTATTTACATTCGACAGATGTTTGTCCTCATCTTGTTTGTTGTTAACACAATGTTTCAGCTGATATACCCTCTAGCCTTCATCAGGTGTCTTGGGGAAATTTCGAACCTGGGTTCTCATTCCTAAGGTATTTTTCAATGTTATTATTATTATTATTGTGTGTGTGCGTGTGTGCATGTGTATATATCATCATCATCATCATCATCGTTTAGCGTCCGCTTTCCATGCTAGCATGGGTTGGACGGTTCAACTGGGGTCTGGGAAGCCAGAAGGCTCCACCAGGCCCAGTCTGATCTGGCAGTGTTTCTATGGCTGGATGCCCTTCCTAACGCCAATCACTCCATGAGTGTAGTGGGTGCTTTCTATGTACCACCGGCACACGGGCCAGAGGAGGCAGGCATTTGACTTTGGCCATGCTGGGGCAGCACCTTGAGAAGTTTTAGTTGAAGAAATCGAGTCCAGAACTCTTTTTTTTTAAAGCCTGGTACTTATTCTATCTGTTGCTTTTTGCTGAACCGCTAAGTTATGAGGACTTAAACACACCAACACCAGTTGTCAAGCTGTGGTAGGGAACAAATACAGACATAAATACATACACATACACACACACACAGACACACATATATGTGGTCTGATCAATAAGTATCCGGACTGTTGTCATAGTAATGAAGCTAAAGCATGCAGAGTAAAGCTGCTTGGCACAGATTGATCTTGAACTCCGTGAGTGTAGTGGGTGCTTTTTACGTGCCACCGGCACAGGTACCAGACGAGGCTGGCAAACGGCCATGATCAGATGGTGCTTTTTACATGCCACCGGCATGGAGGCCAGGCGAGGCTGGCAACAGCCACAATCGGATGGTGCTTTTTATGTGCCACCGACACGGAGGCCAGTTGGGGTGCGCTGGCAACGGCCACGTTTGGATGGTTCTCTTACGTGCCACCAGCACTGGTATCACAGCTACAATTTCCATTGATGTTGATCGATTTCGATTTTGATTTTCACTTGCCTCAACAGGTCTTCACAAGCAGAGTTTTGTGTCCCAAGAAGGAAAGGTATGCATAAGTGGACTGGCTACGTCCCAGGTAGAGGCCACGGGTAATGGTCTCACTTGTTCTGCTGGGTCTTTTCACGCATAGCATACTTCCAAAGGTCTCGGTCTCTAGTCATTTCCTCGGTGAGACCTAAAGCTCGATGGTTGTGCTTCACCACCTCGTCCCGGGTTTTCCTGGGTCTACTACTAATTTTAAAATTAACAATTATTACCAAGTAGTTTCGGTATGGAAAGAGAACCATTATCGGTAGAAACTTTTACAAAAAGTTATATATATATATAACTTTATATATATACTTTATATATATATAAGGGTTGTTGCTTAACCACATACCAAAAATTTAGAAATAGCAGCCAAAGACTGCTTATTCCTATTTACTACAGGTATAGCTCCACATGTAACATTACTTGTAACTCACAAGTTATTTCTAAACTTTCGGTATGTGGTTAAGCAACTAAACCCTCGCCTGGCCCCGTGCCGGTGGCACATAAAAAGCACCATCCGTCTGTGGCCGTTTGCCAGCTCCATCTGGCACCTGTGCAGGTGGCGCGTAAAAAACACCCACTACACTCACGGAGTGGTTGGCGTTAGGAAAGGCATCCAGCCGTAGAAACACTGCCAGATCAGACTGGGCCTGATGCAGCCTTCTGGCTTCAAAGACCCCAGTTGAACCGTCCAACCCATGCTAGCATGGAAAGCGGACGCTAAATGATGATGATGATATATATATATATATATATATAATATATATATATATATATATATATATATATATACATGTATTTAGAATGTTGTTTGTTACAGCTGGTCAGAGAGTGGCCATTGATTTTGCACCTATAAAGCATTTAGCTGTATAGGTGACTTGTCAGACTACAAAAAAAAACAAACAATATTCCATAACAGCAGAGAGAGCGACCTTTATGATTATGTGTATGTGCACAGCTGGTGGTACAGCTACAGAACACAAACCGTATGGTAGCCTATTGCAATGCACTCTACTATCGATAGATATAAATGTATCTGTGCGTATATATTGTCCTTTAACTTTTGTTTTCCATGCTGGCATGGGTTCGACAATTTTACCAGTGCTGGCACCAGGTTCCAATCTGATTTGGCCTGATTTTCATGGTTGGATATCCTTTCTAATGCCAGCCACTTTATAAATATGCTTGGTGCTTTTTATGTGATACTTGCTTGGGTGCTTTTAAACAGCGCTGGCACAGGTGCTATTACATGGTACTAGCCTGAGTGCTTTGCACATGGCACTGGCGCAAGGCTCTTGTAGACTGCTCCTCTTCATCATGGAGAACAACTTTAACACTTCTGCTCTAAAGGATGGATTCTCTTGAGTTCAGAAAGGTACCAGATATCTCAGTCCTTTGTTATTGCTATCATAAGGTTCATAAGCTGGTAGAATACCTATGCCACTTATGCCTTCATTGTTGCCTTCCCAGAAAAATTTGTATCTATGCCCTTTGCCCATAAGGAGTCTAACAGAGGCTCTCCTCCGTCATACCTCTTGAACACAGCACACATCTACATGTCGCCACTCAAGCATCTAAACTTAACTTTCAGACTTACCTTTCATAATGCCAACAGTGATTATGTCATATATATATACACTCCTCTTTATGAGCAGGTATAACCAAGCTTTTGGCAAAATTTGATGCAAATTCTCTGCTCAACTTTCTCTGTCATGGTTAAAAGACATACACCCGCTACACACGTTCCTTCCAAGCACTGCTATAAACAGCAGAAGTGAGCTAGAACGTTAAAACTTAGCGTGCAAGTACAGCAGAGTTCAAGGTCAATCTGTGCCAAGCAGCTTTACTCTGCATGCTTTAGCTTCATTACTATGGCAACAGTCCGGATACCTATTGATCAGACCACATATATGTGTGTGTGTGTGTATGTCTTTATGTCTGTATCTGTTCGCTACCACAGCTTGACAACTGGTGTTGGTGTGTTTAAGTCCTCATAACTTAGCGGTTCAGCAAAAAGAGACAGATAGAATAAGTACCAGGCTTAAAAAAAAAAAGAGTTCTGGACTCGATTTCTTCAACTAAAACTTCTCAAGGTGCTGCCCTAGCATGGCCAAAGTCAAATGCCTGCCTCCTCTGGCCCGTGTGCCAATGGTACATAAAAAGCACCCACTACACTCACGGAGTGGTTGGCGTTAGGAAGGGCATCCAGCTGTAGAAACACTGCCAGATCAGACTGGAGCCTGGCGCAGCCTCCTGGCTTCCCAGACCCCGGTTGAACCGTCCAACCCATGCCAGCATGGAAAACGGACGTTAAACAATGAAGAGGGTGATGATGATGATGATGATGTAACCTTACTCGCATCCATATATACATATATGTGCTTATATGTATTCACATCTGCATACACACACACACACATACGCATATATGTATAAGCATGCTTATACACGTGTGTGTGTGTGTGTGTTTTATGTCTGAATGGTATTTTTTTTTAATGAACATACAGTATGTCTTTGTGTTGTGAGAGAAGTGCAGGAAGATAAGCTCTAAGACGCATACTCACTTTTAATCTCATCCTAGGCCTCTTTAACAGTTACCTTAAGAAGGCCCACACCACCTTTCCTTCCCAAAAGCACCACCCACACTTCCATGTACATTATCCGACACCATGGCTATCATCTTCGCCGTCATCATCACCCTCACCATTATGATTCTCATCATTATCATTATCATCACCATCACCATCACCATCATTATTACCATCATAATATCATCGTCATGAACATCGTTATTATTGCTGTTACCATCACTGTCATCACCATCGTTATCATCCTCATCATCACTATAATCATCATCACCATAATCATCATCGTTGCTGTCATCATCCCCATCACCGCCACCATCATCATCATCTCCATTATCATACTGCCACCATCATCATCATGGTCATCATCACGGTCATCATCATCATCATCATCATCATCATCACCATCATCATCATCGTTGCTGTCATCATCCTCATCATCATCATCTCCATTATCATACTGCCACCATCATCATCATGGTCATCATCACGGTCATCATCATCATCATCATCATCATCACCATCATCATCATCGTTGCTGTCATCATCCTCATCATCATCATCTCCATTATCATACTGCCACCATCATCATCACGGTCATCATCATCATCATCACCATCATCATCATCGTTGCTGTCATCATCCTCATCATCATCATCTCCATTATCATACTGCCACCATCATCATCACGGTCATCATCATCATCATCACCATCATCATCATCGTTGCTGTCATCATCCTCATCATCATCATCTCCATTATCATACTGCCACCATCATCATCACGGTCATCATCATCATCATCACCATCATCATCATCGTTGCTGTCATCATCCTCATCATCATCATCTCCATTATCATACTGCCACCATCATCATCATCACGGTCACCATCACCATCATCATCATCTCCATTATCATACTGCCACCATCATCATCATCACGGTCATCATCATCATCATCATCATCATCGTCCTCCTCCTCCTCCTCCTCCTCACTGTTATCCTACCATCATCTCAATCACCGCCACCACCATCAGCTGTATCATCCCCGCCACCTAATTACAACATAGGGATCCTCGTTAAATTACACAGAGACCAGGAATATCTCCCGAAGAAAACGGAGTGGAGGGCCAAAGGGGGGGAGTTGAGCAATATATAACAACAACAACAACAACAAGGCTGTTATATATTTATTTTTGCTCATTTTCTTTTCACCTCGTTTGTACAGATAATAGCCTTATCTAATCTGGGAACCATAGCAACAGCAACAGCAGCAGCAGCAGATGTAGTTGCAACAACAACAATAATAATAATGAGAATAGTGGTGGTGGTAGTGGTAGCAGCAGTATTAGTAGTAGTAGTGACAGTAAGTGGTGGTGGTGGTGGTAGTTGTGGTGGTAATGGTGGTGGTTGTAGTAGTGGTAGTTGTGGAGGTGGTAGTAGTAGTCTTAGTAGTAGTAGTAGTAGTAGTAATATTAGTAGTAGTAGTGACAGTAAGTGTTGGTGGTGGTAGTAGTAGTAGTGTTGGTGGTGGTAGTTGTGGTGGTAATGGTGGTGGTGGTAGTGGTAGTTGTGGGTTGTGGTGATGTTAATAGTAGTAGTAATAGCAACAACACCGGTGACAGCAACAGCAACAACAACAACAACAGCAGCAGCAGAATTAGTTGCAACAACAACAACAACAGTGGTGGTAGCAATGATGGTAGTAGTAGTAGTAGTAATAACAACGGTGGCAGCAACAACTGCAACAACATTAACAACGCCGCCGACAACAGCAGCAGCAAAGAAGTGAAACTTCCCTGAGAGCCTGCCTCTCGTCCCATCCCTCTTCATCTTTTGTGCATCAATATTTCACACTGGATTCTCAGTACGGAATGTCTGTTACTGTATTTTATTAGCTTATAAGACGCACTTTTGCTCCCCCCCCCCACCTCATAAAAATGTCTTAAAACTCTCTGGGTCCTATACACAAAGTCGAACCATCCATAAACTAATCTAGTCCCTGACGGTCCTCTGAATATCTACCCCTGAAATTGGGGCTAAAGGCACGAAAAAGTGCATTCAGCATGGCCATTTCCTTGACGGTTGTAGGGTCCTGTCTTCTTCCTTCCCAAAACTTTTACTTGACTAGTTTAAGGTTATCTCTACAGATATCCCATAGAAATTAGGGCCAGCACTGATTGTTACTCTGAGGTTTTGTATACAAGACATCAGCTATAAACAAACAATGGGATCAAGGGCGTGACTGAGAATATTAAGGGCCCTCAGGCATAACTGTTTACCGGGCCCCTTTGAATGCGTGTTTTAGTAGAGTTACCATGTAGAATAAGTACTAGGCTTACAAAGAATAAGTCCTGGGGTGGATTTACTCGACTAAAGTACTGGGGTCGATTCATTTGACTAAGACGTCAAGGCAGTGCTCCAGCATGGCCACAGCCTAATGACTGAAATAAGCAAAAGAATAAAAGAATAAAGATCAAAGACTTGTGGGTGGATTTGGTCGATGGAAACTAAAAGAAGCCATTAATCTGTGTGTGTGTGTGTATCTATGTATGTGAGTCTGTGTATGTGTTTGTCGCCCACCACTGCTTGATAACCAATGTTGGTTTGTTTACAGCCTCACAACTTAAAAGTTCAGCAAAAAAATGAGACAGAATGAATAAATATCACTCTTAAGAAAACATGTTCTGGAGGGTCACTATCAAAAATACCAAAAAAACTGGGAAGAGACCCCCGAACAGTGAAGAAATTTGTGCAGTCTCCTATTTCTGTCTGACTGAAGGCAGGTAAGGGCAAGTCAAGGGTTGCTTTGAATCATACTTTGTCACTATGTGAAAAGGGAAGTTGTGCGGAACCTATGTTTGACAAGTAGAGAAGTCTTCAAACGTTGTGGCAGGGAAGACATACCAAAAACTACCAGAACCATGTGGTTGGGAAGTCTGCGCCTTATGTATATACAGGGTATCCCAAAAGTCACTGATGGGTTCCAATTTCTAATAACTTGCTTAGCTTTGCAAATAAATGCATGAAATTTTGATACAATATAAAAGATATAATGAAAATTAATATGCATGAGTCAAATTTTGCAACACCGCTACATCAAATATGAAAAATGACATTGCTTAAATAGCAGTCATTTTCGGCTTTGCATGTCCATGCTCTTTCCAAAACTTGCACCATAACACCCCCAAGAGTTTCAGACCCCACTTCTCTGATTTCTCTATTGATGTTCTCCTTCAGTTACAGCAGAGTCTGGTTTGTAGATGTAAACCCTCTCTTTCAGGTATTCCCACAAGAAAAAAATCTGAGCTAGTCAAGTCTGGGGAACGTGAAGGCTGTTCAAAGTAGACCTCACACATGGTTCCAGCAAGGTGGGGCAACTGCTCATACTGCAAGAGAAACAGTGCAGCTGCTACAGCAGTGCTTTGGAGAGAGAATAATCTCCCACTATGGTAATGTCAAGTGGCCTTCACGTACACCAGACTTGACTAGCCTGGATTTTTTCTCATGGGGATACCTGAAGGAGAGGCTTTACATCAACAGACCAGAGACCCATGGTGTAACTTTACACCATGACATTTCTGTGATACACGATTCCTATTGATCGCTTTTTTTCTTTCCTTTTTATGATCCCTTTTGATCGAAAACCTACCCCACTTTTTTTTTCTTCCCCAAAAAGAAAAGCTCTACTTTGTAATTTGCCCTGTCTGTGTTCAGCCCTGTGTGGCTAATAAAGAAACATATATATTACATACATATAAGAGGGATGACCACTAAGTGGACATCCATTATGCTAGAAGTAGATCCCTTATGGTCTTCCCCAAATGTAATTAGTAGAACTGTATACATGTTCAATCTCATGCGGATATCTAGTTTATAGTTCTGTAAATTATAATTTGCTATGACGATCACACTGATGAGTTGCGGACATCTATATAAGTGATTACGTAAGTGGTAACAATGAAACTGGCTTTGTGATTAATCCTTATATTTTGTATCTTTTCATTTGTCTTGCTCCCTTACGTTCTGGTGTTTGTTAAATTTTCTTGAGAACAATTCTTTCTTAGTGGTAAGACCATAGGGTGTCTACTTCTAGCATAATGGATGTCCACTTAGTGGTCATCCCCCTTATATGTATGTAATATAATTTTTCTGAATCTTCAGATTTTTCAATATGCTAGACCACTGGTTTTAAATTGATATTAATCAAATTAATATTCAATTTTTCACCCTTATTATTTTAAATTTAAATATATATATATATATATATACAAATTGAGATAGGGGTTGTATCTAACCCTACAGTCTCTTATGTGGTGGTTTAATAAAGTATGTGATTGAGTATTATCTGGTAATTGATATTTGATTTAGATGTATTTCTCCATTTTCTTATCTTGTATATATATATATATATAATATATATATATAAAAGAACTTATAGTATGTAAGAAACACACAGGAGCATGATATACTTAGTTCTGACCGAAGGTGTCTTTGGTCAGGAAAAAAGTGCCAGCTCCTATAAAGCCCATCACCACAACCCCCACCACCACCACCACCGCTACCACTACCAACATCTCTACAAAATCATTCTCTTTCCTCTATTATTTTTCACTTTCTCCTCTTTATTTTTCTCACTTCTCCCAGCCTCTCCATCCCATAATCAGATCACTACTATCACTATCACCATCCCATCCACCACCATCACACTTCTCTCTTTCTCCCCCACCCCCTTTTGACATGCATTCTGATGACATTTCATAACATCTGAAGCTGTTATCCTCCCCCCACTCCCTCCCCCACCATGTCTGTATTCCTCCAGTTTGGATCTGGGATGTGCTTGTGTAGGGGAGGTCTCTTTCTTAAAACTCCTTAACCCCACCAGCAAAGAGACAGAGGGAGAGAGAGACAGAAACAGAAAGAGAGAGGGGGAGAGGGAGAGGGAGAAAGAGAAAGGAGAAAAAGAGTGAAGGGGAGAGAGAGGGAGAGAGAAAGTGTGAAAAAGACAGAAAGAGCAGAGAGAAACAGAGAAGTGAGAGAAATAAGAGAGAAAGAGAAAGTGAGAGTGAAAAAGAGGGAGAAGGAGAGAGAGAGAGAGAGAAACAAAGAAAAAACAGAGAGAGAGGGAAAGAGAGCGAGAGAGAGGGAGATGAAGAGAGAAAGAGAAAGCTAGAGAGAGAAATATAGAGACAAAGAGAGAGGGAGAGGGAAAGAGAAAACCAAGAAAGAGGGGAAAAAACAGAGGGGGAGAGAGAGATGAAGAGAGAAAGAGACAGAGAAAGAGAAAGCTAGAGAGAGAGAAACAGAAGCAAAGAGAGAGGAGAGAAAAAGAGAAAACCAAGAGAGAGAGAGAGAGAGAGAGAGAGACAGACAGACAGACAGACAGACAGACAGAGAGAGTAGTGAGAAAAAGAGAATCAGCTGGGGTTAGGTGGGGGTGAAGAGATAGAATTTGTCTTTTATTCCCCATTTCTGAAGTTCCTGGTGATATTCTTTGTTTATTTGAGTTCCAAGTTTATCATTTTACTAGGGGAGGTGGAAGGGGTCCCATGTGAATTCAGGGGGTGCCCAAGAAGATACCTTCTACCACCGCCCCCCTCCAACCTTGTTGCCCTCTTGTGTCCCTTTTTTTTATTTTTATTTTTAAATCTTAAGTACAATACACCACCACCACCACCACCACCACCACCGCCACCACACTGCTGTTACAACTATTATCATCCCTCCCTCACCCAACACTCCCAGCACTTTACCACCATCACCATTAGTGCCCTTAGCATCAACATCAGCCTTGCATGAGCACACCACCACCTCCTCCTCCTCCTCCTCCCCCCACCACCACTACCACAACATATCCACCACCATCACTACCCCACCACCACCCCACCACCACCATCACTACCCCACCTCCACCATCACTACCCCCCCCCACCACCAACCAAAAAAAAAATCGCTGCCTCCACCACCAACACCATTTCCTTTCAATCAGCAGTTACTTGGCCTCTGCCAACGCCACCATTATCAGTACCCCACCACCTCTGCTGCTTCATTACCGCCCCCCCCCAGTACTACAACTATAAGCAATAGACACCAAACCACCACCACTACCACCGCCACCATTACTAATGTTAGAACAACTTCACCACTGGTACTAAGAATATCACTCTTTTTCCTTCTCCCCTTGCATTGCCACCACCACCACCACCACTACCATTACACCTACGACACCCACCACCACCACCACCACCACCACTGATACCTACATGACTATGACCTCTCACCACCACCAGTAATAGTACCATCCCCCTTATTAGAACTATGAGCATCACTCTGCCAACACCACCAACGCCACCACTACCACCACCAGTTTACTTTCACCTATAAGGGAGCTTGTATATGGTTGCTCCTCTTGCTAGAAATAGCATCCAACTCTTCTTGAATTCACACTCTGGCACTCCGTCAGTTATAACGATGAAGGTTCCAGTTGATCCGATCAACGGAACAGCCTAGCTTGCTTACCAACCACATGGTTCCTGGTTCAGTCCCACTGTGTGGCACCTTGGGCAAGTGTCTTTGACTATAGCCTCAGGCCAACCAAAGCCTTGTGAGTGTTTTTGGTAGTCGGAAACTGAAAGAAGCCCACCGTATATATGTATCTATATATTTATATGTGTGTGTGTGTGTGTGTTTGTGTGTCTGTGCTCGTCCCCCACCAACATCCCTTGATAGCTGATGCTGGTGTTTTTACGTCCCCGTGACCTAGCGGTTTGGTAAGAGAGACCGATAGAGTAAGTACTAGGCTTACAGGGAATAAGTCCTGGGGTCGATTTGATCGACTAAAAGTGGTGCTCCAGCATGGCCACAGTCAAATGACTGAAACAAGTAAAAGAGTAAGAGTTAAAAGAGTAAGTGGCTGAGCACTCCACAGACACACGTACCCTCAATATAGTTCCAAGGGAGATTCAGTGTGACAAAACTGGCCCCTTTGAATTACAGGTACAACTGAATTTTGCCAGCTGAGTGAATTGGAGCAACAGGAAATAAAGTGTCTTGCTCAAGGACACAATGCATCACTGGGAGTTGAACTCACAACCTTACAATTGTGAATCAAACACCCTCACCACTAAGCCATGCACCTTTTCTACATAGTCTTTCATTCTTTTACTTGTTTCATTCATTTGATTGCGGCTATGCTGGAGCACCGACTTAAAGGGTTTTAGTTGAAGGAATCGACCCCAGGACTTATTCTTTTTAAGCCTAGTAGTTATTCTATTGGACTCTTTTGCCAAGCTGCTAAGTTACGAGGACGAAGGCACGCCACCATCGGATGTCAAGCAATGGTGGGGGACAAATGCACACACAAACACACACACATATATATATATATATACGACAGGCTTCTTTCAGTTTCCGTCTACCAAATCCACTCACAAGGCTTTGGTTGGCCCATGGCTACAGTAGAAGACACTTGCCCAAGGTACCACGCAGTGGGATTGAACCCGGAACTATGGGGCCAGTAAACAAGCTACTTACCACACAGCCACGCTTCTTAAAAAAAGAAGACGGCGCATTAAATAATGTAGTCTTAGGTACACATTATTCCTAAAAAACAAATGCAAACTTAGACAGTAGTGTCACAACAGGAAAGCCTGTTGACATTTTTCACTCTGCTCCATCAAGGTTTACCTAGGGTTAAACAACAACATCTTCCACACTACCATCATCATTATCATCATCATCATCGTCAACATCATTGTCAGTACCAGTTACTCAGTGACTCTCACCTCTCTTGACCACCATCAACCCCGCCCCTCTCCCCTCACCATCAACTTGTAAGCATTATAACATTATAGTATATGTATTATAGTATATGTATGTTAAGAAAACGAAGATCTTGTCAACAGCAGCCACAACAAACATCAGCATCAAGATCGATAATGAAGAGATCGAAGTGGTTGATGATTTCATCTTCCTTGGCTCCAAAATAAATCGAGATGGTGACTGCACTGCAGAAATAAGACGGCGGATAGTACTAGGCAGAGAGGCAATGGTCAGCATGAGCAGGGTCTGGAAGAGTAGAGACATCAGACTCGCTACCAAATGCAGATTGGTGAATGCAATTGTCTTCCCAATAGCAACATATGGATGTGAGACCTGGACACTAAAGAAAGCTGACCAGAAAGCTGCATTCGAGCTTTGGTGTTGGAGAAGACTTTTACGTATTCCATGGACAGTGAGGCTCACCAATGGAGAAGTTCTTAAGCAGATCAGGCCGAAAATGTCGCTAGAAGCTAGGATCACCAAGCATAGATTGGCATATTTCGTTCATATTGTGCGGAGAAAATCCCTGGAGAAGGACATCATGCTTGGAATGGTCAGTGGCAAGAGAGGAAGAGGCCGACCAAGAACTCACTGGCTTGACACCATCAAGAGTGATACCGGAATGGACCTAGCCAGTCTGAAAGAAGTGGCCCAGGATAGAACTGACTGGAGGACACTGATCCAACGAGTAACCGAGAGTCGACTTCGACTGAGCAGATAGATAGATAGATATGTTATAACATATATGTATATATGTGTATGTTACATATATATATATATGTATATATATAGGTTATATGTATGTTATATGGATGTGTGAAAGACCCCCAACGGTGGATCAAGTAGAGGAAGCTAGATCTCTGAACTCAACGATTGATCCAAGCAGAAGAGGGCAATGCCAGACAGACTGGCCAGAAAGATGCAACTCTAATGACATTGGAGCTAGCTGCATTCCCTTGCAACCCATTTTCTGGGCCTTGCATGTCACTCCAGGTAGTGCTGTGGCAGGATTTGGGGCCATAGTGTGTGGGGATCCCCTTGGCTAGAAGATCTCCACCCTAAACAAACTCATGCAATTGGCTGGTTTCTTTTTGATACAACTCGCTCCCGCCTCTTTTTTTTTTTTTTTTATCAAAAGCCCAACGGTGATGGGGTAAGGATGGTGGAATCAGGTTTTGGTGAAACTAGAAGCTCCTAGTCTGGACCTGCACATTGGTAGCAGATGCAAGATGGTCACCTCCCTGGGACATGGTGACAACCCAGGGACTTGGTCCTGCATCTGTGACTGAGCAGGCCTATTTGGAAACACCACTGCTCACCCTGAATGGGGAAGGCCAAGTGTGTATGTATGTGTATGTGTGTGTGTGTGTGTGTGTGTATTGTATGTGCATGTTCATTGTGTGTAGTGCGTCTGTGTTTGTCTCCCACAATCGTTTGACAACTGGTGCTGGTGTGTCTACATCCCTCTAACTTAGCAGTTTGGCAAAAAAGAGTGATAGAATAGGTACCAGGCTTTAAAAAAATTATAAGTACCGGAGTTGATTCGTTAGACTAAAATTCTTCAAGGCGGTGCCCCAGCATGGCCACAGTCTAATGACTGAAATAAAAAGAGATAAAAGATCCAGAGGACATATCATTATTTCAAATTTTGTCACAAGGCCAGCAATTTTGGGGGCAGGGGCTCGGTCAGTTACATCGACCCCAGTACACAACTGGTACTGATTTTTATCGATCGTGAAAGGATGAAAAGCAAAGACTACCTCAGCGAAATTTGAACTGAGAGAGTAAAGATGGATGAAATGCCGCCAATGAAAAAAGTTTAACCATTTTTGAAGGAGAGGATACATTAATGTAGGTGTCTCATGCAGCCTTAAAATAGAAGACAGGATGGTCATGGATGGACTACCTTTGAACTAGCTCTGTGTATCAAGGCTAACATGGAGGTAAGTAACAACACCACCACATCACAACCACCACCACCACCACCACCGCTACCACCACCACTACCACCACCACCACTACCACCACCACTACCACCACTACCACTACCACCACCAACACTGCTATATCTCAATCACCGCCACCACTACATCACAACCACCATGAATGCTACCAGCACCACAATACTACCATCACAACCACCACTACCACATCACAATCACCATCAGCACCATCACCACCAACACCATTATATCTCAACCACCACCATCACTACTACCACCACTACCACCACATCACAACTACCATCAATACCACCACCACTGCTACTACTACCACTACCACCACCACAACACATCAACCACCACCACCATCATTGCCTTCTTTACTACTACTGCTGCCACCCCACAACCTCCACCTCCACCACAAACATACCACTATCTACAACAACAACAACAACACCAGCCATACACAAGACACAGTTCTGTAAATTTCTGCATCAGGTTATCACCAGAATACCTCATTGCTTTCTTATCTTTGGCTTAGCATATACACACACACACACACACACGCACACACCTACACCACCCCCTTCATCTGCACCTGCTATGGACCCCCTCCACTCCCCCTCCCTTCTGCTCACCGTTATCTTGCCTCTGACTCACCTCCTCTGCCCAACCCCTGCTCCCACCCCATTACCCGAATCTGGTGGCTGGAATAATACTCTGGCAGGATTGCAAAGATGAAGTAACAACATGAGGTGGAATGGACTTCTACTTCGTGAGGTAACTAAACACACACACACACACACACACACACAGATACATGTTTATGTATACATAGGCATGTGTGTGTGTACATGTATTGTATGTGTGTGTCTAGAAGTAGACATAGGTGTGCACCTTACTTCCCAATGACATGGTCTCAAGTTCATTCCCCACTCGCTGCAGCACCTTTGGGCAAGTTAGCCTACAGCCCTGAACAACATATTTATTTGAGTAGAATTAAGTAGATGGAAACTGAGAGAATCCCATATCGCACACACACACATCCACATACATATATGTGCATACATACACACATATGCATACATGTGTGTGTGTGTATATATATATATATATATATGAGCAGGGCTCATTAGCCACCAACGGAGCTGCAAATGCAAAATATAAGTTAGTCCTAGAGCGCACAATGTTCCTGAAGGTCGGCAATGGTCTTCCTCGATCACAAGTGGATGGCCATCATCATATATATATATATATACACACACACCACACATATACATATATGCATGTGTGTGTGTGTGTGTGTGTGTGTATATGTATTTAGAAGCAAAAGTGGAGATAAGCATAACAGACAGATCAAGTATATTAGGGCAGCAAGCTGGCAGAAATGTTAGCACACGGGGCGATATGCTTAGTGGTATTTCGTCTGTCTTTATGTTCTGAGTTCAAATTCCACCTAGGTCGACTTTGCTTTTCATCCTTTTGTGGTCGATAAATTAAGGACCAGCTGCATACTGGGGTTGATCTAATTGACTGCCCCCTCCCCCACTCTCCAAAAATTTTGGGACTTGTGCCTAGAGCAGAAAAGGATATATGAAGTATATTAAATACACGAAATACAAAAATGTCTATATATATATATATATAAAGGTTCAACGTACACAGAGTACAAACACTAGTGTAGCTAGAGTGTGTGCTGCCCAGGGTGGCCCTTCTGTTTGCCACCCCCTGGACCCCACAAAAAACACATATTGACTACAGCAGAACCCAAAGTGGTGTGCCTTTAAAAGTGCACCACCCCTAGCTATGCTAGTGAGTGCAAAGGATATAGAAAATAAAGGGGTGGAAAAGAACTGAACCATATACATCTAACCCCCTCCACTTCACTTTGAAGGACCACAAACCCAACTTCTTCACTAAGCCTTCTTCTTTCTTCCACCCTTTAATTTTCTATATCGTTTGTACTCTATGCAAGTTGGACCCTTTTTATATGTCTACATATACACATATTTTGTGTCTCATGTATTTAATATACTTTACATATCGATCTGTCTTACTTTGTTTATCCTTACATTTAGTTCTGTAGCTGCTCAAGTTAAAATCTCTTGAGCACTCACTACTAAGTGTATTCTATACTGAGAACATTTTGCTCTCATCTATGAACTATATATGTGACCGCGTGTGTATCATTGGTGATTTTTTTCCTCCGTCTTCCCTGCCTTGGACCTTTCTTTTTCTATGTTTCTGACGAAGAGCTCCGCTCAAAACGTTAAATCCTCCTTCTTTCTTTCCTTTCCTGAGCATCCAATAACACTATACTTGTTCCAACAACACGTGCTTTCTCTTTGTGTTTCCATGTTTGGATTAACACACACACACACATCTGCTGGTTTTCTTTCAGTTTCCATCTGCCAGATCCATTGACAAGGCTTTGGCTGGCCCAAGGTTATACTAGAAGAGACTAGTATATGATGATGATATATATATATATAGGCACAGGCATGACTGTGTGGTAAAAAGCTAACTTCCCAACCATATAGTTCCGGGTTCAGTCCCATTGTGTAGCACCTTGGGCATGTGCATTCTACTGCAGCCTCAGCTGAAAGAGGTCCAAGGTGCTACACAGTAGGACTGAACTCAGAACCATGCCATTTGGAAGCAAGCTTCTTGCCATACAGCCATGCCTACACCTGTATATAAACATGCATACACATGTATACACACACACATACACACATCTGATGGGCTTCTTTCAGTTTCTGTCTACCAAATTCAATCACCATGCTTTGGTTGGCCCGAGACTATAGTTGAAGACGCTCGCCCAAGGTACCATGCAGTGAGACTGGACCCAGAACCATGCCGTTGGGAAGCAAGTTTCTTACCACACAGCCATGCCTGCACCTATATGTACACATACATACATACATACATACATACATACATAAATGCGCATACGATCACTCTTAGTAATCTTCACTAGACAGCTTCCATTCCCATAAGAAATGGTTTACTTCTCAACCATTCCACACCCAAGAACATTCAGTCTGCTCGCCAAACTCCATATCTTGTGAGAAATCACAGCAAAATTCTTCAGCTATGCCAGTCGTTTTCACAGAAAATTTTTTTTAGAAAAAAAAGAATTGTTTTTTTTTAAATTTCATAACTTTAAAGCAAATGCATGTTTGCTTTAACTTCTTAAATATTTGGCACCCATCCCCAATTTCTTTAGACAGCAGCTTTTACCATTTTTACTGTCTGTAATTCCATGAAAGTGTTCCCTTTTTTTATACTTCCAGACTATTGTTTAGCATCTGGGATCAGCTTTAATCTAATAGGCTTCTGATGAAAAATATTTGCTTGTTTTGCAGACATAATAGGTGCAGGAATGGCTGTGTACTAAGAAGCTTGCTTCCGAACCATATGGTGCTTGGTTCAGTCCCACTGTGTGGCACCTTGGGAAAGACTCTTATGCTATAGCCTCAGGTCGACCAAAGCCTTGTGAGTGGGCTTGGTAAATGGAAACTGAAAGAAGCCTATTGTATATATATGTATATATATTTGTGTTTGTGTTTATCTTTGTGTTTCTCAGCAATTCCAGTTTTTTTCCACAGGAAAAAAAATTTGCGAAAAAGAATTTAAGAAAAAATTTTGTAATTTATAAAGCAAATGAAGGTTCATTTTAACTTCTTAAATATTTGGCACCCATCCCCAATTTCTTTAGAGAGCAGCTTTTACCATTTTTACTGTCTGTAATTCCAGGAAAGTGTTCCCATTTTTTTTTTTGACACTTCCAAACTGTTGCTTAGCTTCTGGGGTCAGCTTTAATCTAATAGGCTTTTGTTTTGCAGACATAGTAGGTGCAGAGATGGCTGTGTACCAAGAAGCTTGCTTCCTAACCATATGGTTCCTGGTTCAGTCCCACTGCGGGGCATCTTGGGAAAGACTCTTATACTATAACTTCAGGTCAACCAAAGCCTTGTGAGTGGACTTGGTAAACGTAAACTGAAAGAAGCCCATTGCTTTCTATTTTGTTTGTTTCGCAAACATAGCAGATGCAGGCGTGGCTGTATGGGAAGAAGCTTGCTTGCCAGCCACATTGTTCTAAGTTCAGTCCCACTGTGTGGTACCTTGAGCAAGTCTCTTCTACTATAGCTTCAGGATTTGGTAACAAGTAAAAGACCAAGCAAAAGTGAATATATATATATATATATATATATATATATATACATATATACACACACACACACACACATATATATATTATATACATATATCACCATGATCACCGTGACCGACCAGGCTATCAGAAGTTGCTACACATCGCTGGTTACAATGAGCTTCACATTGTTTTAGCCTTCAAATGACGCCATCCCACTGGCTAAGCGAGCAGGCCAACAGACGAAAGAGTGAGAGAAAGTTGTGGCAAAAGAGTACATCAGGGATCGCCACCACTACCTGCAGGAGCCTCGTGGAGCTTTAGGTGTTTTCGCTCAATAAACACTCACAACACCCGGCCTGGGGATCGAAACCACAATCCTACGACCGCGAGTCCACTTATCTAACCACTGGGCCATTGCACCTCCTCCACACACACACACACACACACACACATATATATATACACACACATATATATATATATATATATTGATTTCACTTAGGCATAGCAATACTAATAACCAGTTATTAGAACTCAATATATGAATATAAATATAAATATATATATATAAATATATATATTATATATAAATATATATTTTATAAATTAAATATTATATATATATAAATATATATATTATAAATATAAATATATATATATAAAAATATATATTTATAAATATAAATATAATATATAAAAATATATAATATAAATATATATATTTATAAATATAAATATATATATATAAATATATATATATAAATATATATATATATATATAAATATATTATATAAATTATATATATATATATAAATATAATATAATATATATATATATATAAATATATATTAATATATAATATATTATATAAATATATTATATAAATATATATATATAAATATATATATACTAAATATATATATATATAAATATATATATATATAAATATATATATATATAATAATATATATATATATATATTATATATATATATATATAATATATATATATATAGAATAATATAAATATATATATATAAATAATATTATATACATAATATATATATATATATATATATATATATATATATAAATATATATATTAATATAAATATATATATAATAATATATATAATATATATATATATATAATATATATATATATATATAATATATATAAATATATATATATATATAAATATATATATATATATATATATATAATATATGCTTCTGAAGGAAGTATTAATTATTGTAGTCTTAGTGACCCTGTTTGAATGAAACAAACTGGTGTGGTCAGGAACTAGAACTGCTTCTCATCATACATTTGCCACATAACTGCTGACCTGGTCCCTGATTATACATACCACAGCAACTTCTATAAACCTCAGAGAGAAGATATCTGGTGCATATCTCCACAGATATGTAATGAAGAACTTGTTCTACCTCTTTATCTAATACACCCATATAACATACATAACTTTGCTGGTGTTCCTAGTATTTAGGTTAACAACAAAGCCAAGTTTGTAACTCTGCCTTTGTGGGGGTCCTTCTGTACTTCTGCACGCTTGGTTATCCTTTTTTGTCTTTTTTTCCCTCCTTTCTTTATGCTTTTTTTAGTGGTATTTATTCTTTGTTATTGCTTTATTTTATTTTTTTGTTTGTTTTGCTACCATATGTGAAGTATTTGTGTGTGTGTGTGTGTGTGATTATTTATTCATGCATATGTATTTACATGTGTATGCATGTATATGTACTTATAGATATATGTGTACATTCATATATAAATATGCATTCAGTACATACATTATTTTATATGTACACACAACACACACATATATATATATATATATATATATATATATATTCTTTTATTTGTTTCAGTCATTTGACTGCAGCTGTGCTGCAGCACTGCCTTCAGTCGAACAAATCGACCCCAGGACTTATTCTTTGTAAGCCTAGTACTTATTCTATCGGTCTCTTTTGCTAAACTTTTAAGTTATGGGGATATAAACACATCAACTTTGATTGTAAAGCAATGATGGGTGACAACCACAGACACACAAATATATACATACATACATACATACATACATACATATATATATATATATATATATATATATATATGAAATTTTTTCACTTGAGGCTGTAGTTGAAGGCACATGTCCAAGGTGTTACACAATGGGACTGAACCCGGAACCGTGTGGTTGGGAAGCTACCTTTTTACCGCACAGCCATGCCTGTGCCTACATATATATACACACATATATATACATGCAAACTGGCATGCTCCACGGCAGTGAAACTTAGGCTGTGACTGCTGAGGACATGCATAGGCTCGAAAGAAATAAGGCTAGCATGATCCGCTGGATGTGTAATGTCAGTGTGCACACACGACAGAGTGTGAGCGCCCTGAGAGAAATGTTGGACATAAGCATTGGATGTGGCGTGCAAGAGAGACATTTGCGCTGGTATGGTCATGTACTATGGATGGATGAAGAGAGATATGTGAAGAAGTGCCACTCCCAAACAGTTGAAGGAATCCGGGGTAGAGGTAGGCCCAGGAAGACATGGAATGAGGTGGTGAAGCATGACCTTCGCACATTGGGCCTCATGGAGGCAATGAAGAAAGACTGAGACCTCTGGCGATATGTTGTAACTGTGAAGACCCAGCAAATAAAGTGAGTTCACAGCTGTAACCAATACCAGTGTTGCATAACCAGCCCCAGCCCATTCAAAAGTACCTTGGATCGTAGGGCAACATGCTGTGCTTGAGGAGACGCATTGAGTCAAGTACATCAACATCAAAATTAAATGGAAATTGTAGTTGTGATCCCTGTACTGGTGGCATGTAAAAAGCACCATCCAAACATGGCTGACGTTTTTTGTTAAAAGTATTCTTTTCAACTCTACAAATATAATGCTGATATAATGCATTCTTCCAGGAGTGAATAAAGAATTCTCAAACTTGAGAGGATGGGCCCCTTAGATACTAACACGGGACCCTATATATGGATTCTAATGGTGTAGGGGCCTACTTGCCATTGGGCAAGCTGGCAACTTGGCCAGTTTTCCACTGCTTATGTCAATACAAGAAATGCTTGAACCTTGACCCACTCTGTTGCTTCTGCTAAATAATAATAATATATATATAGAGAGAGAGATGCAGGAGTGGTTGTGTGGTAAGTAGCTTGCTTACTAACCACATGGCCCCACATGGTCCTGAGTTCAGTCCATTTGAGTGGCACCTTGGGCAAGAGTCTTCTACAATAGCCTCGGGCCAACCAAAGCCTTGTGAGTAGATTTCGTAAAGAGAAACTGAAGGAAGTCCATAATGTGTGCGTGCGTGTGTGTGTGTTTGTCCCTACCCCCACATCACTTGACAACCGATGTTGGTGTGTTTACGTCTCCGTAACTTAGTGACAAAAGAAACCAATTGAATAAGTACTAGGCTGGCAAAGAATAAGTCCTTGGGTTGATTTGTTCGACTAAAAGGCGGTGCTCCAGCATGGCTGCAGTCAAATGACTGAAACAAATAAAAGCATAAAAGAATATATAGCTTGCTAACTAACCACATGGTTCCGGGTTCAGTCCCACTGCGTGGCATCTTGGGCAAGTGTCTTCTGCTATAGCCCCGGGCTGACCAATGCCTTGTGAGTGGATTTGGTAGACGGAAACTGAAAGAAGCCTGTCGTATATATGTATATATATATATATGTGTGTGTGTGTGTGTGTTTGTGTGTCTGTGTTTCTCCCCCTAGCATTGCTTGACAACTGATGCTGGTGTGTTTACGTCCCCATCACTTAGCGGTTCGGCAAAAGAGACCGATAGAATAAGTACTGGGCTTACAAAGAATAAGTCCCGGGGTTGATTTGTTCGACTAAAAGGCGGTGCTCCAGCATGGCCGCAGTCAAATGACTGAAACAAATAAAAGCATAAAAGAATATATATATATATATGATCTTGCAGATTACTGACACAATTAATGATGGTGGAAGTTTACAGGTGAGGATGTCTGTCTGTTTGTCTGTGCCCACGCTGGTGCCAGAGAAATCAGATTAGAATATAAACAACTTAACGTTTACCGGCAGGAAATTAGATTCTTTTATCGCACCATGAAATATTGACAGAGAGTCAGAAGTGGGTGGAAGGAGTGGCGAATGGAGCGGATGGCTCTACTCACATAATCTTCAAATCTTTCCTCACCTATCTTTTCATCATCATCATCATCATCATCATCATCATCATCATCAAAGTCATCCACATCAATAGCAGCACCCTCCTTCCTCCTCCTCACCATCACACCTTATACTGCCACTGCTACCTGCAACCATTATCACCATGCCTATCATCATCTCATTCACTAATATCCCACCCACCTCTTCTGCCACGCCCATCTCTGTTATATCTATATCTACATCACACCCACATCTACTATTGCCACACCTACAAATACCACAGCCACTATTGCTATATTCATCTTTATGACTACCACCACCATGTCAAACCACACCTATAACTGCCACACCCACTTTTATGACAGGCAATGCTTCTATTACACACCCATCATAATCACATCCACTGCTGCCTTGCCCATCATTATGACAAACACCATAACCACACCCACTACCACATATTACTATATTCATTAATATATGCAAAAAAACATTGAAACTTGATTTTTATAGGTATATATATAAAAATACAAAATGGGACAAGAACGCAAAACATTCAAATAGATGATACAAAAAATATGGACGGGTCATTCCAAGCTTCTAATCTTCAGTCAAGAACCGAATCATCCTCGCAATTTCGGCTGATTAATCTTGAGATTGCTCCGATCTGGCCAGCCCCAAGGAAAAACTAAGCTACGAGCATTAGATTTCTTGGAAAAAGGATCGAATGTATACGAAACAAGGACAGAAAAACGGACGATGTTACACGAATATAAATACAAAAAAACAAAAAATAATATGAATATAAATACAAAAAACAATAATAATAATAATAACAGGACATAACAACAGGCGTCTTTCGACTTAGACGAATTGAATTCAGCTGGTGTATTTGGAAAATAATGCCTTACGGCAGACGAAGGAATCAATGTTATCGTGGCGCTGGTCCGGAGCGAAAAGGCTATAAAAGGAATTAAAGAGAGGGAGAAGAGAGAGAAAAAGAGGAACAAAGGTATTAAGGAGGGGATGGTATTATATGGGTATGGCCATCTTTTGCCAGTTAAACACATGCGCTATTTATCTGATCATCACATTAGTTTTATTATTATTGAGTGAGAGAGCAGTGCATACCATCAAAGTGACACTGGGGTAAAATATACGAAGCCCAGTATACCCATCATCACCACCTGTCGGATAAGGGTATACCAGGCACATGCATCACAACCATGTGTGCATGATATGCTGACCTCATATTAAGATAAACAGCGCAAAACCTTGCAGGTGGGGTCCATTTAGAATTTTCTTCAGGTTGTGTAGCCCATCCTGCTCAAAAGGTCCCTGAATAAGGGTTGTTTAAGGATGTTGAACAAAGCACCCATGTTTCCAAAGGCGAATTATTCAAACCCCGAAGAATTCCTCTTCATACATGGCTGTGATGCTCCCCAAGTACTTCTGTTCATGATCAGAGATGCACTTATCGTCAACCACTAAGGGACATATGCAACTGGTTAAGGTCAAACAACTGACAAGCAAATCTGTGGTATTGAGCAGAATATTTGCTGTTGCCCATCTTTTATACCAAGACAAAACAATGTACATGATAACACTTCCAATCAGTTAAGATCAGAAGCCATGAGAGCCACTGCCTGGTACTACATCAGGGCATTTGTTATTATTATTATTATTATTATTATTATTATTATTATTATTATTATTATTATTTGAAAGGCACCGAGCTGGTCAAAGGCAGTGAACTGGCAGAATTGTTAGCACGCCAGGTTAAATGCTTAGTGGTATTTCGTCCATCGCTATATTCTGATTTCAAGTTCTGCCAAGGTCAACTTCGCCTTTCATCATTTTGGGGTTGATAAATTAAGTACCAGTTGAACACTGGGGGGCAATGTAATCGCCTAGTCACCTCCCACTAAATTTCAGGGTTCATGCCTTTACTAGAAAGGGTTATCATTAGTGTTATGGCAGAATCGTTAGCACACTGGGCAAAATGCTTAGCAGCATTTCGTCTGCTGCTACATTCTGAGTTCAAATTCTGCTGTGGTCGACTTTGCCTTTCATCCTTTCGGAGTTGATAAAATATGTACCAGTTGAGTACCGAGGTCAATGTCATTGACTATCCCTCTCCCCCAAGTTTCAGGCCTTGTGCCTTTAGTACAAAGGATTATTATCATCATCATCATCATCATCATCATTTAGCGTCCGTTTTCCATGCTAGCATGGGTTGGACGGTTTAACTGGGGTCTGTGAAGCCGGAAGGCTTCATCAGGCCCAGTCAGATTTGGCAGTGTTTCTACGGCTAGATGCCCTTCCTAACGCCAACCACTCCGCGAGTGTAGTGGGTGTTTTTTACGTGCCACCTGCACAAGTGCCAGACAGAGCTGGCACAAAGGCCACGAACGGATGGTGCTTTTACGTGTCTATTATTATTATTATTATTAAATTCCGCTGATGTGAACTTCTTTAACTTACAGCTGTTTCTGCTACAAGATACAGTGCCCCCAGAGCTGAGTGCTTGTGCATCACCTGATACCTTCCTCAGAGCTTCTAAAAGGAGGTGCAAGTTCATTTGGGAAAGCCTTTATATATATACATCTAGAAAAGATCACCATTGAAAAATATAAAAATACGTAAGTAATTTAGTACACTGAATTTTAACACCAGGTTATTAGTATGCTATGCCTAAGCAGATCATTAATATATATATATTGGGTTGGTGCATAATTCTTGCGGCTTTTTTAAGAAAATTTTATTCAACACGAACAATAACAACGTGTAACAAAAACATCTTTAAATGATTATTCCGGAGCATATTCACCATCTACTTCAATTACTGCTTCCCATTCGCTTGGCAGACGATCAGACCGTCATTCAAAGATGTTTTTGCTAAATATTGTTATTGTTTTTGTTGAATAAAAGAGTTAGTATTTAGCAAGTACGGTTTTCTTTTTAAATATTTACCAAATTCTTATCCAGTCACAGCTTTGTTTATCAGAATGTGTTTGTGCAAATGCGTGCACGACAGGACTGTACACAGAAATTGTAGTTCAGAAAAGCCGGGGGAGGTGAAATTTGTAAAATTTATAATTTGGGGGAAGGAGAGACTGAGGTGGAGATTTTAAATCTGAAAAAAGTAGTTTTAAAAAAGCAATTTCGGAAAATGTTCGAGATTTAAAATTTTGTCGGGGTGAGGGAGAGGGGGAGGCGAAACTTATAAAGGTGTTTTTTTTTTGTTTTTTTTTGCATATTCGTAATCTCCGACACCTAAAACGAAGGAATCCGAAAACATTTTTCTTTTCAAAAAAGTGCATTTTTCAAGAAGTGCGGATTTTGCAATTAGCCCCATAAATAAACAATAACAAGGTTACAGTTCGCAAGGAAAGTTAAAAAATAAAAAGAAGCTGTTTTAAGATTGAAAATAATTAGAAAAATAATTTTAAAATAATTATTGCTTACCTCTTCTGATTAATTATAATTGCATATAACAAGATTATGACAAAATACAATTTTCAAGACACGAAAATATTCGTAAAGATTTCCCTGAAGCCTTAAATTACATACAAACTATGTAAATATAGTCGTACATTCAGCCTTAAATTATATTTTCGAGTATCTGTAGCACATATATACAATCATTATACGCACCGCGCACAACCGTTTTAAAAAAGTTTGTTGCTTTGAAGAATTGGCAAAAATTGAAAATATTTTGAACTCACAGGTTTTATGTTCCAAGGGAAATAACTCCTTTAAAATTCAAGGGCAGCAACTGTGCACACCGAATAAATTAAAAATACCAAAATACAGCACTGCACCTTTTATCCGGCTTTCAGAAATCCGGTGATACTGTATAATACCATGCACTTTACTGTAACCCTCTTCCCTGTATTGTGTGAATAAACCCTGTCTTTGAAGTCGGTTTATTTGCATACGGTGTGTTAAAATTACATTTGTTCTTTGCCTCATCATCATCGTTTAATGTCCGTTTTCCATGCTAGCATAGGTTGGACGGTTCGACCAGGGTCTGGGAAGCCAGGAGGCTGCGCCAGGCTCCTGTCTGATCTGGCAGAGTTTCTACAGCTGGATGCCCTTCCTAACGCCAACCACTCCGAGAGTGTGGGTGCTTTTCACGTGCCAGTGGAGGCTGGCAACGGCCACGTTCTGTTGGTGCTTTTTACGTGCCATCGGCACGGAAGCCAGTCAAGGCAGCGCTGGCATCGGCCACGTTCGGATGGTGCTTTCTATGTACCACCGGCACGGGTATCACAACTGTAATTTCCATTTGATTTTCATTTTGATGTTGATGTTCTTGACCGAATAGGTCTCCTCAAGCACAGCAGGTCACACAACAATCCAAGGTAAGCACAGCAGGCCGTCCTGCGATCCAAGGTACTTTGGATGGGCTGGGGCTGCTATGTGAAGCTGGTGCAGGAAACAGCTATGAACTCACATTATTTGTCGGGTCTTCACAGTCACAGCATATCTCCAGAGGTCTCGGTCTTTCATCATTGCCTCTGTGAGGCCCAACGTTTGAAGGTCATGCTTCACCGCCTCATCCCATGTCTTCCTGGGCCTACCTCTACCCCGGATTCTTTCAACTGTTTGGGAGTGGCACTTCTTCACACATCTCTCTTCATCCATCCGTAGTACATGACCATACCAGCGCAAACATCTTTCTTGCACGCCACATCCGATGCTTCTTATGTCCAGCATTTTTATGTGGATTAATAAAGACTAAACATTCTGCTTTAAAATTGTATCAATTTGTCCCAATGTCTGTTAAATAAAAACATTTGTTTTTGTATTTTTCAATTTCCTTCACTTTATTTTCATCCCATAAACATTATACTGCATACATGGGACACTAAGACTTATTTTAAGAATTTGAAGTGGATTATTATAAATAATAATAATATAATAATAATAATAATAATGAAATTATTGCATACAGTGCTCAGGTGCACCACAACTTGTCAAAAGTGCATATAAAGAACATGCAGTAATGTACAAATGTCTAGGAAGTTAACAGTGTATGAGTCAGATACATGCTTGCGTGTGTATGGAGAGGAGAAAATCAGGTGTAGTGTTGGCGAATCTCAGGAAGCATGGAAGTTTTGAAGGATGCACTGCTCCGACAACTAACAACTGATGTCGGCAGTTTGTTCCATGCTTCAGCAACTCTTAGCATGAAAAAATGTTTCCTAAAGTCATGGGAGCTGTGCTGTTTTCTGACTTTGTAAACATGTCCACGGGTGTTAGACAGGTGGAGTTTGAAAACTATCAAACAAACCCTGCTTTAGAAATCTATTTTATATTTCATATTTTAAGTATTTATTTAACAATAAATTTAAACTGTTCCCCCACAAATCAGAAAATTTGGAAATTCTGGACACTTCCGATCCCAAGTTTGCTGCATAATTGGTCTGGAACTGTATGGGAAGTGTGATACTTTAATGATTTTAAATTGGTAATAACATGGCTTCTTTCTCTCCTGTCCTCATAATCAAGCTGGTTACATGCGAGGACTTTAGGTGTTCTTTGTCACTCATTCTGACGACGTGTGTGTGTGTGTGTGTGTAGGAAGGGCATCCAGCCATAGAAACCAAGCCAAAACAGGTTACAGAACCTGGTGTGGCCCCTGGCCTTGCCAGTTTTTGTCAAGCCATCCAACCCATTCCAGCATGGAAAAGAAATACTAAATGCTGTTGAAGATGATGATGATGACGATGGAATTTTTGATAAAAGTTTTTATTAACAGTTTGGAAAAAAAAAGACAGAAAAGTGTAAGAATTATTTTGAAGAATTTTATTTATTATAAAAACCAACATACAAAAATTGCAAATAAGTATAATAATTTACAAGATTATCAATGATTTTAGAGACATTTTTTTTCTTTTTCATCTTTTTTGGCTGTTTTTACAATTCATTTTTTTCAAGTCCAATCATTATTGTTTTTTTGTTTTGTTTATATTTAATTTTTTTTTTTTAATATTTTTAACTTTCCTTGCATCAGTTTTACAGTTTAGTGAGCTTTATTTGTTTTGATTAGCATTCATTTTGAATAACTCATGCTCTCTTTCTCTCTCTCTCTCACTTACTCACATACATCAGTATGCTTTCACTCTCTCTGTCTCTGTCTTTCTTTCTCTCTCTCTCTTCACAGCTCTAAACAGAGACACACACAAGACTCTAACTTAATGGTGACCTTACAGCTACAGGTTGAATGTCACCTCCTCCTTTCATTATTTGTGTGCAGTTTGTTGATTGTATGGTTACATTCAACCTCACCAATGTTAGGGTCCAAACCACCAGCAGGTAACCCAGAACTTGTGGGTTTCAGTTTAAAATAGATAGATAGATAGATGGATAGATTAGATGGATAGATAGATAGATAGATAGATAGATAGATAGATAGATAGATAGATAGATAGATAGATAGATAGATAGATAGATAGATAGATAGATTAGATAGATTAGATAGATAGATAGATAGACAGACAGACAAGAGAGGTAGACAAAGACAGTGGGGAGAAAGATAGATTGATAAACTCACAGATAGATAGATTGATTGATAGATAAGCATTGTTTGTTCCTTCTTGAGCCATGCCTGGCTCATAAGGGCCGGTTTCCCGGTTTCCTTTACAAAGAGTGAGAGAAAGTTGTGGCTAAAGGGTCAGCAGAAGTTTCGCCATTACCTTCTGCCGGAGCCGCGTGGAGCTTACGTGTTTCGCTCATAAACTTACACATCGCCCGGTCTGAGATTCGAACCCGCAATCCCTCGACTGCGAGTCCGCTGCTCTAACCACTAGGCCATGTGCCTCCACGATAGCTAAACATACAGACAGATAAAAAGAAAGATAGATAGAATGATGTGGGGGAAGAAAGACAGATTGATAGATACACGGATAGAGAGAGAGAGAGAGGAGGAGAGGGAGAGAGAGAGAGGGAGAAAGAGACTGACAGCGAGTTAGATTGATAAACAAATAGACAGACAGACAGAGAGATAGAGAGAGATTGAGATGTAATTTAATTGATAGATAAACATAGGAACAGATAGATAGACAGACAGACTGACAGATAGACAAAGAGAAAGGGAGAGAGAAAGACATACAGATAGAAAAAGGCAGACAGATAGACAAACAGGTAAGGAGGCAAGTAGGGTAGGGTACACCTGTATGGACTGGTTTTGGAAAAGAGTGTTTGGGCAGGAACAAACTGCTTATGACATTGGTGTTGTGCGCAGAACCAATTTTATGTCAACTGTGATCTCTGCTTCTATGAAATGCTGTGGCTGGAAGAGAGCTTAAATTTCACCTCTCAAGGAATCTCCTCAAAGAATCATCAAATTGTTCAAATAATCACATATTTTCAACACTCAATCGTGTGCATCTGAGATAATGGTCTCAACAAATTTCAGTTCAGATAACAATAATAATAATAATAATAATAATAATAATAATAATAATAATAATAATAATGATGATGATGATGATGGTGATAATAATAATGATAATAATAATGATTTCAAATTTTGGCACAAGGCCAGCAATTTCAGAGGATGGGATAAGTCAATTTACATTGACCCCCAGTACTCAGCTGGTACTTATTTTATCAACCGTGAAAGGATGAAAGGCAAAGTCGACCTCGGCGGGATTTGAACTCAGAACGTGAAGACAGACTAAATGCCGCTAAGCATTTCTGCCCGGTGTGCTAACAATTCTGCCAGCTCGCCGCCTTAAAAAGTAATTTATTTCCCATGCAGGGATGATGATAATAATAATAATATTAATATTAATAATGATAATAATAATAATAATAATAATAATAATAATAATAATGATAATGATAATAATAATAAAAAGCTATCAAAAAAAGAGTAACGTTTTCAGGAATTATGAGTTTAATATCCAAAAGGGAGAAAAAAGTAAACATTATAGTTATAACAAAAAAATTAATAATATTAACATTAACAATAAAATCATGACAAAATATCATGGCTTTTTTTGTTTTGTTCCAACATTTTTTTTTTTTTGTTGAGGCATTTAAAAAAAATCTTAGTGGGTTGAGGTGCATTTTAATGGATGGCTTAACATGTTAAAGCAGCAGTTTTTGAAATAGTTGGTTTTTTTTCTATTTTCTTTCTTTTTTTTTTTGAAAAAGTTTAATAATGTTCAGTTGAAAGAAAGAAGAGAAAAAAAGAAAGGAGGGAAAGAAAGAAGGAAGGTAATCAAGGTAACACCACTGCCTTCTAGAATTTTCAGTTTTGCAGGCAATGAAATAGTTTGTATAGGACTTCCAATATACAAGTGTCGTTAGAAGGTTAACGAAGAAATTAGAGATTTTTTAAGATGGCACGTTCATTGAAACAATTTTTTGTTATTTAAAAATAAATTAAAGAATAATAATCGACATCTTTTTTTTTTCATTTTTTTTTGTCGCAAATTTTTCTTTGTTTTAACAATATTTTTCAAAAATATAAAAAAAAATATAAATAAAATAAAAAATATATATAATTGATATTAAGGAGAAAAAAAATGCTTTTTTTTTTCAAATATATTTAAATTGAATATTTTTTTGTCCTTTGGAACTAAAAAGAAAATTGGTCCTTTTAGAATTTTTTGTAATTTCAAAAAATATTTTATTGATAATATAACAAAAAAATAATTAAGGATTTCTTCTGGAGAAAAAAAAAATATAAATTATCTTTGATAATAAATTTTATTTTAAAAAAATGCAAAAAAAAACCCAAAAAACTTATTGATAATTATAAAACGCAAGAAACGCTGTCAACGACATTCCGAGAAATTATATTTTTAGTTATCAAAGATTTCATTAATTGGAATAAGAGGAAAAAAGACAAGAGAAAGATTGGCTTCGAATCTCTAGAATATGACAAATTTGATTATCATCACTGTCAATATCATCATCATCATAATTAGTATTCTAATTAAGGCTGTGAGCTGGTAGAATTGATAGCAGACTGGACATGTTCAGCAAGCATTACATCTGGCTCTACATTCCGAGTTCAAATACCACCAAGGTCAACTTTATCTTTCATCCCTTTGGGGGCGGATAAAATAAGTTGCAATAGTCATATGCACAGAAAAAAAAGAAGAGACTTTAATGATCATAATTGTTATAATTAGTATTAGCTAAATTTTGTTTAAGGTTAATAATTATACTCAACATGTATATAGGTGCAAGAGTGGCTGTGTGGTAAGTAGCTTGCTTACCAACCACATGGTTCTGGGTTCATTCCCACTGCGTGGCACCTTGGGCAAGTGTCTTCTACTATAGCCTTGGGCCAACCAAAGCCTTGTGAGTGGATTTGGTAGATGGAAACTGAAAGAAGCCCGTCGTATATATGTGTGTGTGTGTTTGTGTGTCTGTGTTTGTCCCCCCCAACATCGCTTGACAACCGATGCTGGGGTGTTTATGTCCCCGTAACTTAGCGGTTCAGCAAAAGAGACTGATAGAATAAGTACCAGGCTTACAAAGAATGAGTTCTATTGGTCTCTTTTGCTGAACCGCCTTTAGTTGAGCAAATCGACCCAGGACTTATTCTTTGTAAGCCTAGTACTTATTCTATTGGTCTCTTTTGCTGCACTCCTAAGTTACGGTGACGTAAACACAAGCATCAGTTGTCAAGTGACATTGTGGGACAAACACAGACACACAAACATATACATGCACATACATATATATATATACATATATGCGACAGGCTTCTTTCAGTTTCCGTCTACTAAATCTGCTCACAAGGCTTTGGTTGGCCTGAGGCTATAGTAGAAGACACTTTCCCAAAGCGCCATGCAGTGGGACTGAACCCAGAAGCATGTGGCTGGTAAGCAAACTACTTACCACACAGCCACTGCTACGCCTATACATAGATCTAAAGCAAATTTTTTTTTAGGGGCCCTTAAAATACTATTGTGGATCCTCGATATATTTTGTTGCATGGATCCCACCAAAAATCTTCTATGGACTCTGGTTGAGAACCTTTGATTCAAATGAGACAAAAGCATTGTGTTTGAATAGAAATATGGTAACAAAAGGTTGACATTAGATGGCTGAGGAAATTAAAAGAAAAGGGGCAAAGTTTAACTTAACTGGGATTTGAACTCAGAATGTAGAATGATGAAACTAAATGCCACAAGCCATTTATTTAGTCCGTAGTCCAATGGTATACAATTTCTACCAACTCAGCGTCATTATGGCAAATATGGCTTGAGTGAAGGGGTTTACTCTATGTGTGCACCTTGCAGGCCTGGAGGATGCAGTTGAGAGGGGGGCAGCTGCTCTTGGTTATAAGAATAATTCAATCATGGAAAAACAACCACATAAAGGATGAGAAAATAAAACATTCCCCCATAAGGGACAGTCACCTGTGTAATACTGGAAACCTTAACAGATCTCTGGGAACTGTTAGGGGTTTCCAGTTTCCCATCACCCCAACCCCAGCAGGTGATCACCCTCTATGCAGAATGTTTTACTTTCTTATCTTTTACATGTCTATTTCCATACTTGATATTTCATTTCTCATAAGGTTATTCTAAGTAAAGTCCAACATTTAAAAAAATCTTCTTCGAACGTTCTCCCACCTCATCCATACAACAAATAAAAGAAATTATTATTATTATTATTGAAAAAGAAAGTAAGGGTAGAGAGAGAAGTGCTGCCTCCTAGCAATTTTGCTGAAAGTGGGGTCAATGTGACAAGAATGGTAACAAGTGATCATAGGCCTACTTTGAACATGCACTTGTTGATGTGGGGGAGAGCACTTGCCCTAGTGGTCAGGGACTCCCGGATATTGTGGAGATCTCCATGGACAGCCCTGGGTAGCCTCCCTCTTTTGGGGAATTATGCTTTGTTAAATTTTATATTTTTTAAATTTTTTACTTTTTACAAACCCCTTTATGTAACCCCACATTATTTTGTCCTGTACTGTTCCCAACATTTTTTGAGAACCATTAGTGGTTAACAAACATTGTTATCATCATCATTATTATTATCATTATTATTATTATTATTATTATCATGAGTGAGCATGGCTTAGCGGTTAGTCTCTTGTGTACGTGTGGGCCTAACCACTAATCACATGATCATGAGTGCACCCAGTAAGTTGCACTCACAATAATGAGATTGCTGGTTCAATTCCTAGACTGGGAGATACAGTGTGTTGCTGAGAAAATCACTTCATCTTGTGTTGTTCTGTGAGCACTCCAACATCTGACATGTGGCACACTTGTACACCTGTGCAGGTAACATCAATTTGATGCAGAGAGTGAGCTAACGGACAGCACAAACATCTGATCACTATAAACAAATTATCTGTGCAGGTTGTTTAGTAACAAACAACAGAATCATCTTTCTCAAACATGAGAGACTCCCATTAGTTAATAATCGTTATTGTTGTTGTGGACTATTTTTTTGTTTTCCAGTTTGATTTCCTTTAGACTAGCGGAAAACTCATTATTTGGGACCAAAACATGAATTGCAGGAGGAAAATAAGATAAAAGAGATGTAGGGATTATTTTTGTTACAAGATTGAGTTGCATACACGTCTTAGATGCAGTAACAATGGAAAATAGTAGTCGTAGTGTACTACTAGTATATATGTGTGTGTATTCAGGCTTTAGATTGTGCGCGTATTCAGGATCCACAATAGCCAATCTGAAAGAAGCGACCCAGGATAAAACTGGCTGGAGAACACTGATCCAACGAGTAACCGAGAGTCGACTTCGATTCAGCGGATAGATAGATTCAGGCTTCAAACGCATGTACGTATATGCACATAGACAGACACACTTTAATATATATACATCTATAAACACGTATGTTCATGTAAGTGCAAGTACATACACACATACATATATATAATCTAGTTCAAATTTACAGAACACAAAAGACGAAGACGGGTGAAGGAACAACAAGCGGGTAAGAGTAGAAAAGTCTTTGACATTTCAAGCCTAAGCTCTTTGACAGAAAGGATTAAGAGGGAAAACAGAGAGAGAAAAAGGATTGTTTAAAGATTAACAGTTCAAAAATACATTTATGTATTTGTGCATATACATATAAATATATAAATGTATAAGTGTAAACATCTAT
>NC_043021.1:13228169-13240669 GCF_006345805.1 Octopus sinensis
TATTTTCAAGAGCTGAGTGGATTGGAGCAACATGAAATAAAGTGTCTTGCTCAAGGACACAACACACTACCAGGAATTGAACTCACAACCTTATGATCGTGAGCTGAATATCTTAATTACTAAGCCATGCACCTTCACATTTTTCTTATAACACAACCATTAAATGCCCTATGTCGTTATCTTTGATAATTTCTCTTTTACTTGTTTCAGTGATTGGAATGTGGCCATGCTGGAGTACTGCCTTCAAGGCTTTAATCAAACTGGATTCCAGTATTTATTATTTTTTTAAAGTCTGGCACTTATTCTATTGGTTTCTTTTGCCAGACTGCTAAGTTACAGGGACATAAATAAACCAACACTGGTTGCCAATCAGTAGGGGAGAAGGGAACAAACACACCTACAATTTGGGTTTCCTTCTACGAGATTCACCCATGAAGCATTGATTGGCCCAGGGCTATAGAAGAAGACATTTGCTCAGGGTGCCATGCAGTAGGACTGAACCTGAAATCACATGGGGCTCCAAAGCAAGCTTCTTAACCACACAGCTTAACTGTGTCAAGCTACCCTATTTTCACGATACTTCAGTGTCCCTTCATGGTCCCCAGTTAGAGAACCACTGCTCTTGGTAGTGTGAATTCTGAACCCAACATAGCTGTAGTTTTGGTTAGAATAATAAATGACCAGGAATAAACAAAGGAATAGTGTTTAACTCTTTGGCATCTACACCAGCCATATCTGGGCTCAGATATTCTGTCTGTTTTATGCTCAAACTGGTCAGATGCACACTTTCACATCTACCCTAAAATGCCATTCTAAAAATAAAACAATCACATCTTTGAAATCTTGGCACTATGAGATAATGTGTGAGAGATCAACATCCTCATCATCTACTTCTCCATGCTCACATGAGTAAGATGGAATATGTTGAGGTGGATTTTTCTAAGGCTGGATATATACTTCATGTTTGTATTTATTTTTTCAAGATATTTTATGTGAATTTGTGTGTCTCCTAGACACAACAAAATTTATATAGACACATACATGTATACGCTACAATATCAACAAGACTATCGGGTGTTGCTATACACTGCTGATCAAAATGTGCTTCTTGTAATTGTTGCAGCTTTCAAATGACGCCACCCTGCTGGTTGGGTGGGCAGGCCTGTGACATATAAGTGGCCGAGATAACAACATTCATCCTAAACAGGACCCCACTCCTTTGTAGAGCAACTCATTTACAGCTGAGTGGAGCATAACACACCACCCAGTGCTGGAATTGAAACCATGATATTGTGATCACGAGTGCAACACCATAACCATTAGGCCATATGCCCTCACACACACACACAAAATTTGTTCATTTGCTTAACATCCGTTCTTCCCATGCTAATATAGGTTTGGATGGAGAGTTATTCGAGGCAGAATTTTATCCAGTTGCCAATTATTACCTGTTTCGTTTTTTTTTTTTCATGTAAATAAGTTTTGTTTTCTAATTTCAGACATCTTCAAAAGTGCAGAGTGACCAAAGGTATGTCAACCTCACCATGGCTTCACTCAAGTGGTGACAACTATGGAACATAAATACACCCACACACATATTCATGCATGCAAATAAATACGCACACACACACACTAAAAAAGGTACAAAGAGTTCTACCTAAAAGCAGATGTGCACATGCATGCAAACATATATATATATATAGGAGAGTATTGTAGTTCGCTTGAAGCATTTTGTATTGTTTGTAAAGAATAAAAAATTTTGAATGGTACAACAATGCACTATGATACAGACAATGGGCTATATACTTGTGGTATTTTAGTCATCCATAGTCTGATATGATATTCCGAAATATCATATCAGATTATGAATGACTAAATTACAAGAGGTATATAGCCCATTGTCAGTATATTAGAGTGCATTGTTGTACCATTCAAAACTTTTTATTCTATACACACACACACACACATACATGTATGCAAATGAATACACACACACACATATATATATATACATGCAAGCAAACTCAAACACTCAGGCCTGAAAATTGAAATGTTACATTTTAAAGTATTAACCAGTAATTTTAACTTCTCAAAATAATATTTGTCTTTTTGTAAAGGAATGCATAGAAAAATATGTTCAACAATTCATATCAGTTTAAACATTATTTTTGAGGGGAGGAGTTTATTCAGTGGCCCTATTTTTTTGGGTCCCCAAGACTTGTAGAGGCATGAAAGAAGAACTGATAACTAATGAAGGTCAAGTCTGAATGCTTACAAGTTGGAATCTGCTAAAGGGGTCTCAGGAAAAGATGATGGCGTCAAACCCAACAAGGGATTAAATCTACGGCGTTGACATTAGAACACTAAAAACCCTCTAACCCCTTCATATCCCCAAATTGCCCTTATTTACTATATTTTAATGTCAATCATTGTGCCCTTCCCTTATATGACTCCACTGTTTGACTGGTAGCAATGATGCTGAAATAGACTTAGGATCAAACATTAGTTGATTGATCCTGTAGGTGGAGGCCTTACAGTGATGTGGAGGGGTGGGGCAAGAGTGCTGTACAGTCGTCAAGAGGAAGGCCCTGAAATGGTGCACATTCTCTCTTGATGACCCCAGAAACTGACTGGGTTCTCATATGTGAAGTTTTCAATTGATTGCACTTGCACACACAAGCAGTTTCTGAGTTTCTATCCACTTTAAAGGGACCTTAGCAAAAAATTATATATATATATATATATATACACATATATATATACATACATATATATACATACATATATATACACACACAAACATATATCTACATGTGTATATATGTACATACATATGTATATATATATACATACATAGATATATACATACATACATACATACATACATACATACATATATATATATATATATATACATACATACATACATATGAGTAAATGGTGGTGGTGATGGAGGGTCACAATTGGCACTAAGAAAAGAAAAGAAAAAAAACAAAGTAAAAAAAACCCCTTAATTCTCAGAAGATATAATTAAAAAAAAAATTATGGTTTTCAACAGAATTACAATCAAACCACAGAACATGGTTTGTTTTAACAGTTGGCTATTCAAAATATTTACAATATTTTGTATCATTGCAGTTAATTTTCTGCAGCAAATAATTTTCATTCAGTTATTTTCTGTTATACATGAAAAGTATAGAGAACCGCTGGCAATCGCTTCTTCTATAATTGGTAGGCTTACACAATGATTGCAACATTATTTTGTGTATTTTTCTCTTTTTCTTTTTTTCCCCCATTTTTGGCACAGGTTAACAAATACTAGTCATCCGTTCACTCAAAAATGTTTCCCTCCTCCGTTTTTTTAACTTCTGTTTCATCTTGCACCAAGATTTATATTTTTTCAGTTACACATCTGAGTTTTCTCTTACCATAGGTTTCAGTCACAGAAAAAAAAAAAAAAATATACAGGAGAAACGAAAAAACACAGACTTTCGAGCCTGAAAAGGGTCAAAGAGTTAACAGCAAAAATAGAGACAGTTTAGAATCTAAAACGATTGGCACAAGTGACATTTTTGAACTTCGCATATTTAGATTTACAAACAAGATTAAAAAGAAGTACTCGATACATCATTGAGTTCATCATCCTATACTTAGGCCTTAGGCTTCCAAAGAACAGAAACTTAAAAAAAAAAAAACTCAGAGTAATAATGAAGGGAAGCCTTTTTTCCAAAAATATTTACAAAGGTTAACGCAACTGAACTGCAAAGACAGAGGTTTTATACACTGTTTGATGTTCAGCAAAGGTAACATGAGTCACCTTTCAGAATACTTATTTCACAGTTAAATAATTTTGAGAAGTTTTTATTCTGTTCAGAATACCACTTCTGAGATTAGTTAATGTGAAGAATTAATGATAATCCCTTAATCCAGGAGATAAAGAGCTGATGTTTTTGATTTCTTTTTCATATCCCATTCCAGGCTCTGTTACTAAACCCTTGTATTTATTTGGTTGTCAGATAAATTCATTTATTTTCTTCTATTTATTTTGATCCTTTCAAATGTTATTTGAATAAACATGGAAAATATTTTTATAGTTGTGTTTCTTGATATTTTTTAGCTTTATTCCTCTTCTACAACTTTTGTTCATTGTGCTTGGAATTTGAATAAATTTTACCTCTTTTCAGATATACGACAATGGAGTGCCAAGTAGGAAAAAAAAAAGGCCAAAAAATTAACTCATTTATCTGATAACCCAACATTTTAATTTGCTAAGAGATTTAGGGCTGTCCATTTAGGTTACATTTTTAAAAACCCTTTGAATACGAACCTGTCTCATATCACCACCAAAGCTATCCATTTTAAAGAATTCACATTATGCAAAGAAACATAAGTCATGTTCCAAACACCAGTCTTACCCTTTTGATGTCAATTTTCCCAAGACAACAACAAGTTCTATTGTACAAACTTCCTGTTTTAAACTGATCTTAAAACCTTCCATCAAAATTTCAGGTTAATTTTTTTCAATGCCATCTAAATAATGGTAAAATTATTCTACTAAAATTTTCATTATTTAACAAAAAATTGTATTATATTCATTATTTTTCAAGAGCAAAAGCAGCATATTTTAGCAGAATTTTACTAACGAAAGGATTGATAATAAAAATATTTAGTATTTTGACTAAATTACTGTAAATAGTAGACAGCTTTTCAAAATTATTTAAAACACACAGGCCAAGTATTTCATGAGAAATAGAGTCTCCAAAGAGGTATAAATCATGTTAAGGTTAAAAATAACAGAAGCTGGAGCTTGTAGGAAGTTGTAGAGATGTTTCACAAGACATGATGTTTTTATATTTGGAAAAAAGTTTAAAAGGAAAAGAAGAAAGACAGTGAAAATGGAGGCCACACAGAATTAATTCCATCTGTCAGAATTCACATTTGAAATGAATCCTCCTAATGTTTTGTCTATAATAATTTTCCTAGAGATGTCAGCCAGCAGGCTGTGGCAATGTTCTGACATTGGCACATTACCTTATAACCAATTTTAATAAGCTCCAGTAAGTTTGGAACTTTTTTGACTTTCTCTATGTTAAACGGATGTGATAAACACTACATCAAAGACCCTTGCTGGTTCCATAAATAAATTAAGGTTCTTAACATAGGGCACAAGGTCATACATTTGGAGAAGGAGAGGGTAGGAGCAGTGAAGTTGAACCAGTTCCTCACCAGTGTTTATTTTATTGACCACTTCATTGGAAAGATTAAAAGAAAAAGTTGACTTGGTTGAGGTTTTTTTCAAGAGAAATATAAATTGTAATTTATGGCATGAGTGTCAGACAGTTGTGAAGGCCATGGGTACAACTCAGTTTTCTGGATGAAATATACATACATACATACATACATATATATATATATATACAAAAACACAGATATACCTATATACATATATATATATATATACAAAAACACAGATATACCTATATACATACACATGTATACAAATAAACACACACACACATACAATAATCCCTCACCATATTGTGGTTCACCTATCATACCCTCAGTACATCATAGATTTTAGTAGCTAATATTTGTAAATCTATATTGCGGACTCCTCAGCATATCGTGGATTTCTGTGGCCAATATCATATTATATTTTTTTAGATTTTAATTATTCCTGTGGGAGGTCTGAAACGTAGCACCCCGTGATAGTTGAGGGATTACTATACATAAACACAAAATATTTCTGACAAAAAATAAAATTGTCAGAGTTTTTAAACATATGAAACATTGGGGGATGGGACAAAACTAAAAAAAAACCTATCATCATTTCATGAAAATGTAAATATCTGATATATATATATGTATATATAATCATTTCTTAAATATAGCCACGAAACACGTGTCGTTATTCTACAAATATATGTTTTATTTATTATTTTGCACATTACTTAATCATCATTATATGTTTTATCTTATATTTAATCTTTCTATAATATGTACTTTTCTAGATGGTATAATTTAATTTTTCATTATTGAATTGATAAAGGGTGTTTTTTTTTCTAATTTATATATTTATGAGAGAGAGATTAAAAATTCTGTAGAATCCTCTATTTTCTGTAAACCCAGTTTAAGTGATCATCAAATTTTGTTCAAAGTTCTACCAATTTAGCCAATCTCCTGATCTTCCATAAATAAAACAAATAGGAAAACTATTTGCGAATCCATCCAGATCTACAAATATCTACTTTATTACAGCATTAAGGTCGCTGCTCATGCAATTGCAGTCTTGTTACAAATCCTCCAGTTTGAACATGTCCAGAGTAGATCGCAGAAATGGTCTGGTTTAGAATGTGTGATGTGCTGCCATCCTAAATGTGAGTAGAGTTATTGGGGGTTTTCAATGATAATAACTTCCAACTTTGCTCCCTATATTGGTTTTAAGTTTTGGAACAAGGCCAGCAAGTTTGGGGGAGGGGGTAAGTCAATTGCTTCGACCCCAGTGCTCGACTGGTACTTATTTTATCGACCCTGAAAGGATGAAAGGTAAAGGTGATCTTGGCAGAATTTGAACTCAGAACATAAGGACAAGCAAAATGCTTAGCAACGATTCTGCCAGCTCACCACCTTAATAATAATAATCTTTTCTACTACAGACACGAGGTCTGAAATTTTTTGGGGGGGTGGGGGGGTTGTTGATTATATTGACCCAGTATTTCACTGGTACTTAATTTATCGACCTTGGAAGGATGAAAGGTAAAGACAACCTTGGTGGAATTTGAACTCAGATTATAAAGACAGATGAAATATCGCTAAGCATTTCACCCAGCATGTTAACAATTCTGCCAGCTTGCTGCCTTGATAATAATAACAGACTTATTAAATAATCTTATACACAAGATGTGAACTCTGTTTGTTTCACCTGTGCTAGTGCCATGTAAAAAGCACTGAGTCCACTCTGCAGAGTGGTTGGTGTTAGGAAAGGCAGCCAACTAAAACAGACACAGTAGCCTGGGGCAGTCTTCTACCTGGCCAGCTCCTGTCAGCTGTCCTACCCATGCATGCATGAGAGACAGACATTCAATGATGATGATGATGATGATGATGGTGATAAGAACTACTCAAATTACCAAATCATTCCTGAAGTTTTCTCAACCCTTTTCAGCCATCAAAAAGACCAGAAAAAGATGGTTGGAAGGTACAGAAACTTTACTGTTTCTTAAAATCAATCATAGACCTTGATAAAATACAAGTTTTTAATGTTATGATTTCCTCAGACTCTCAGGATTCAAAGACCCAAACAGCTGAGTTTTTTTTTCTCTTTTTAATTTTCCCCAATTTTGCTCTGATATACAACAAAACCCCAGGTATCAAGACCACATTCCAATGTCCTTCAGTCTTAAAAACAAGCTCAAGAACAACGAGCACTAACCATTTTTTTCCAGAATGCCAATCCACTGGAATTTCTTCCCTGCCAATGTTGTTCCTGCAGCCGTCATCTGACAACGGTCCAAGAAGGACATGGGCTGTGTTTGTCTTACTAGACTTGGGGTAGTTGAGGCTGCAAAGTCCATGAGAACACTGCACGCCTCTGGATCAAATATCAGGAAAAAAAAACCCTTGTAAAATTCACTGTCTCCTATTATCCCAGCTTCACTCATCATCATCAATGTCTACTTTTCCATGTTTGCAAGGGTCAGGTGAAAATTGTCAAGGGAGATTTTACATGCTTGGATACTTGTGCCACCAACCCATATTTGTTTCCAAGCAAAGTAATATTTTCCTCATGGCCAAATACGTTAATACAGATGGTGCAAGACAAATGACAAAATGATGCAATATCAAGACAAGGAGACATATAGATACATTCACCTATATATAATAATAATAATAATATTAGTGAGTATAACTCCAAACTTAAAGGGAAAAATTCAATTTAGTATTAAATAAAATTTCACAATATATACATATATATAAAATATGAATTAGAGATAAAAACCACTATTATGCAACTCAAACAGTGATAGACATAAACCAAAACATAAATAACAAATAAAATATATTTTTATAAAACATATAACTAGATCTCAAAAAGTATAAAAATGAATAATCAATATATAAGTAATAAGTATTATATATTGATTATTCATTTTTATACTTGCTGAGATCTAGTTATATGTTTTATAAAAATATATATTTCTTTATTGCCCACAAGGGGCTAAACATAGAGAGGACAAACAAGGACAGACAAAGGGATTAAGTCGATTACATCGACCCCAGTGCGAAACTGGTACTTTTATTTATCGACCCCGAAAGGATGAAAGGCGAAGTCAACCTCGGTGGAATTTGAACTCAGAACGTAACGACAGACGAAATACCGCTAAGCATTCCACCCGGCGCGCTAACGTGTCTGCCAGCTCGCCGCCTTGTTTTATAAAAATATATTTTATTTGTTATTTATGTCTATCACTGAGTTGCATAATAGTGGTTTTATCTCTAATTTATATTCTATATATATATATTTCCATACAGTGGGATTAACCGTAAAACCATGTAGATGGGAAGCCAATTTCTGAACCACAGAGCCCTGTCCACATCTCACACAATATCTAACTGGTTATTCTCATGTCTGCAGCTGGCTTGAGTAAAATTGGTATAGCTAGGCATCTGAGGGTCTCAAAAAAAGACCATGGATTTGTGCCTGGAGAATTTTGTGTCAGTTGTTGATGGCAGTGCAGTGTCTGCTGCAGTAGAACAGGCCTACGTGAGAGTGGAACTATATACACATGTTTATATAGAAAACATGTAGTTCAGCTCTGCAACATGGAGCTACATACATGCTTATGTAATAGCAATATATATATTTAATTCAGGTTTTGATTGCAACAGAGGGCTGTGACTTCATTGACCAAGATATAAACTTGGCAAGAGAGACTTGCTGCACCAAACAAATGCTTAGAATGTTAATTAGATTCTATCCAATAACAACTGATAGCGTAAGGGGAGAAAGTGTGTTGGTATAAAGGTGAAGGTAGAACAAGCAAAAAACCCTTGATTTCATAGAGAGATAGGCACAAGGCCTTCACAGAAGGGAGATATGTTGTGTGAGTGTGATAATTAATGCTTTTCTCTAAGTTGGTTATGATGAGGGTTCCAGTTGATCTGATCAGCGGGACAGCCTGCTTGTGAAATTAACGTGCAAGTGGCTGAGCACTCCACAGACATGCATAACCCTTAATGTAGTCCTCAGGGTGATTCTGTGTGACACAGAATGTGACAAGGCTGGCCCTTTGAATTACAGGTACAATTCATTTTTACCAGCTGAGTGGACTGGAGCAATGTGAAATAAAGTGTCTTGCTCAAGGACACATGTCGCCGGGAATTGAATTCACAACCTTACGACTGTGAGCCAAATGCCCTAACCACTAAGCCACATGCCTTCTCTAAGATATATTGTTTATCCACAGATCAACCTCTTCCTTGATTAAACAGACCTATAATCAAAGACAACCCTACTATGACCATCCTGTGTTTTTTTAAAGTTTCAACTTTTTAATATGTGGGACAATATTATTCCAAAATATCCTTCCATTTTTTTTTTATTCAGACAGCAGAGTACATGATTTTGAGGGAGATTTAGCTGCTATTTCTAACAGACCGAGTGACAGTACAAAAGTGCTCATGTCGGGTCATTCTCTAAGATGTCGGTGAATCTAAATCAAATGCAATGGTTGCAACACCGAAACCTTGTTTGAAAGAGAAATGACCCACCACCACCCCACCATTAACAACAGCTTTGGCGCTGACTCTAAAACAGTTCTGAGCCAACATTAACTCTCGTTCCAAATGGCAATAATTAACAGTGATATTTTTACAGCCAACAGTTGTTACCTTAATTGATGTGCAAAGTGATTTTGCTAATTAAAATGGATGCAGAACTGTGTTTCAATACAAACACTTTATTAATAAATAGAGATTGAGAGGTACGCCCCTGCCAAAAAAAAACAAACTAATCTCCTTCCCTGGACACAGGCATGTCTGTGTAGTCAAAAACTTTGATTTTACAACTATGTGATTTTGGGTTCATTCCTACTGTGTGGCACTGTGCACAAGCGTTTTCTACTATATATCTATATATATACACACATATGTTGTTTGTGCGTATAATTAAAAAGGAACCCCTTTGTATGTTTGTGTGTGTATACAAGTAACCCTTAATATACCTGTGTTTGAATTTTCTACCTGTTTTCTTTTTTTGAAGGTTTAACCCTTTAGCATTTCAACTGGGTATATATATACACATGCACACACATATACATACTTACATATATATACACACACACATATATATTATCAATAATAATATAGGGTAAAATCAATTAATAATTAATAATTTTACCAAGTAGTTCGGTATGTTAAAAGAGTCATTATCAGTAACCTTATACAAAAATTCTATAATTATAAGCATAATTATAATTAAGGTTCAGCAAAAATTGCTTCACCACATACTGAAATTTAGAAATAGAAGTTAGTTTAATGTTAAATTGTTTTATATATAACTTGAATTAAGTAAGAAGATAAGCATTAATATGTGTGTCTGTGTGTCTTTGGTAGTTGGAATAGTATTTAACTGCTATTTCTAAACTTCGTTATGTGGTGAAGCAATTTTTGCTGAACCCTAATTATAATTATAGAATTTTTTTACATATACACATATATATATATTTGAAGTTTTTGTAAAAAGTACTTGATACATTCACAATATTTGAAAGAGATTTCAAAAATATCTTTATCTTAATATATTACTTATCTAACACACACACCATATATATATATATATATATATATATATATATATATATATATATATTATATATATATATATGATGATGAAGGCAATAAACTTCAAAGTCATTGGCGACCTTTTCCTGGTAAAAGTTTAACAAACAGGTGTACTCTTCTAGGGTATAGAGTAATTCTTTAGTTTAATGGTAAATTGTTTTATATATAACTTGAATTAAAAAAGAAAACAAGCATTAATATGTGTGTCTGTGTGTCTTTGGTCTGTGTCTCTATACCACTTAACAAGTGGTGTTGGTTTGCTTGTGTATCATGTAACTTAGCAATTCAGCAAAAGAAACTGACACACCCGACAAAAACAGATAAATTTATTTGGAATTTTTCCCTTTTTTTTTTATATCTTGAAATCTAAATAAATATCTCGTTGCAGACAGGAAAGGCGGTCTACAATTTTAAAAAGACATTTTAAAATGGGAGTTCAAAATAATTTACAGCAAGCGAGAATTAACGAAATCAATGAAGAAAACGCACCCTGTTCTTATAAAAGATTACGAGATGGGTGGGGGGAGATTTGTTTGATTAAAAGCTTTAAGGTGGTGCACCAGCATGGCCACAGTCCAATGACTGAAATAATTAAAAGAATAAATTTATAGGAAAGATGGAAATGCTAAACCCTACAAATTTCAGTCTATTTCACAAACTGGTTACATTGCTAAATGGTCATCCAACTGGCTAACTAGAAACAGCAGTCAAGTCTTTCTCAAATCAATTGCAACTGTCTTAGAATAGAAAAGGATATTTTAGATAACATGGATTCCATTAATAACACCAAAAGATCAGGTGATTGGCAAACTGGTAAATTTCTTTCCAAATTAAATTTACACACTGCAAAATAGGTAAAAAAAAAAGTGTGTATGTGTTTGGGCAGTAAACAAAGCCTCTACTGTAGAGGTAGTCCTTTGGATTGATATATTCAGCTTTCGTGTGTGTGTGTGTGCATGCGGGTGTATGCTTTCAACCGTTAGTATTAGTTGTGTTTATGATAATAAAAGAAACACAAGTAACCCTTAAGATTCCTGTATTTGACTTTTGTACCTCTGTTTTTTTTTTATTTTTGCTTCTTTTTATTTGAAGGTTCAACCCTTTAGCACTTCAACTGGCCATATCTGACCAATATATTCTCCCTGTTTCATGTTGAAACTGGCCAGATCTAGTTTCATATACCAACTCCACAATGTCATTCTAAAAATTAAGTTACCTCAGCAAAATCTCAAAGCCTACAAGATAATGCAGGATTAATTCAAAACAATGGGAATAAATTAATATTACTTTCGACAGAGTAACCTGAATGCCAAAGGGTTTAACAGGCCATATTTGGCCTCTCACACCTACCCTAAAAGTTCATTCTAAAAGTATACAATCACATCGTCAAAATCTCAAAGCTACAAGATAATTTATGATTAATTCAAAGTGGTGTGAATAAATAAGCATTACATTTGACAGGGTAATATGAATGCTAAAGGGTTAATTCTTGGATTCTTACTCAACTCATTTCACCTCCGTTTCCCACTAGTCGTTAATAGACTCAAGAAAAGGAGAAGAATGGCTGTACTAGGCTCACTTTTCACACATCACATGAAGACTATACTGTTAATGGTAAACCAATGACTCATGAGGAAACCACAGCATCATTTCCATTG
>NC_043021.1:13243169-13320669 GCF_006345805.1 Octopus sinensis
GAGGAGGAGATAAAAACGTTTCGAAACGTTTTAATCTGTCATAGCAACATGCTTTTAAAAATAATATAATTCTTAAAAGCTACCAGGGAGAACTGGTGGGGGGGGGGGGGGAGAAAAGAACCCAACAAGAAAAATAAATAAATCCACCCTTATTCAGGATGAGGGTGGGAGTGATGGTTGTGAGATAAAGAGGGATGAAATAAACCCAACTGGAAGAAAAAAAGGGTGGGGAGAGAAAAAAACTGGTTCAAACAATTTCGTGGTAAAAATTTGAATTTGCAGAACTATTTAACTTATGCAAACATGATAGAAACACACGTAGACGCATAAAAAGTGATAGAGGTGGGGAAGGTTACATGATATCAAGGGAATAATATGGTAAAAAAAATAAAAAAATGGACATTGTGGTTTCATGTGAAAATTTTGGCTTTTTTGTTTGGTTTTCGCCATATATTACAAGATATTTATTTTGAAAAAAATTTATTAACCATTTTGTTTTTAAAAACATATATGCATGTGTATATGTGTGTATACATTGTATTTATCTATTTATAATTATATATATATCTAACTATGTGTATATATTGTATTACATATATATATACACACACATACTTACACATACATACACACTTGAAAAATTATTTTATTTAAAGAAAACAAAACAAAATTCCACCACGCCTGCCGCTTATGATTAGCTCTCTCCTCTTCATTTTAATATGCAAATTTTTTGGAATGTTGTCTTCAAAAATGACAAATGTCATTGGTTGGTCCTCGGGCGTAAGGAATAAAAACAAAACAAAACAAATGTCTGTTATTAGTGCTACGTGTTTGATGACAGGGTTGCTTTGATTGGAGGAGAGCAGGTTTTGGCTGGAGACAAGGCTGGCGATAGTGATAACGATGATGATGTTAATGCTGATGATGCTGATGACGAAGATGACGACGATGATGATGAGGACGAAGAGGATGCTGACGACAACGATGACAACGACTGTGAAGATACGGTGGTAGTGGTGATAATGGTGGTGGTGGTGGCGGCGGTGGTGGCAGCGGCGGCAACAGGGGTGGTGGCGGTTGTGTTGGTGGGGGAAGAGGAGGAGGAGGGAAAAGAAGGAGAGGAAGAGTCAGTGGTGTTTGCTGAGGCGGCGGATGGAGGAGAGGTGATGGGGGAAGAATTCGAGGTTGTGGTGGTGTTGGTGGTGTTGCTGTTGGCAGCAGAGGAAGCAGCAGATAAGCTGCTGGCATCTTTGGAGTTTGTTTCGGAAATTTTGTGGAGGTTGGTTTTGGAATATTTTTGATTATTGCCGTCTTTCAACTTCCAAGAAGTGGAGCAGTTTTCACGAGTCTTTCGATAGAAGGTTAAGGCATCTTCTTGCAACTCTGTCGGAAGAGCCATATTATGTTCAAAATGAAGAAGTAATGCTTCACAAAGCATATGAATTTTTTCAAAAGAAGGCCTGTCAAAGATGAAAAAACAAAAACCGTATAAATATACATATATAAAGTCATAAATAACACAAAATTTCATTTAACAATAAGAAAATTCAAATATCATGACAAATTGTTTCATAACTTATAAACATGTAAAAATTTATATTATATTTAATAATAAATAACTTACAGGTCTGCATTAATCTTTCAAACTAATGCAGAATTTAAGCTAAGTATATATGCATATATCATCATTAACAACATTTAACCCTTTTGTTACCAACCAGGCTGAAACTGACTCTGGCTCTGAGTACAAATGTCTTGTTTTCATAAGTTTTGAATTAAAATATTCCATCAAACCTTAGTCACAATTTATATTCCTAACACTAGCTAAATGATAACTATGTTATTTTACTACAGTCTTTGTTATATTTAAAGTAATTGAAAGAAACACAGAGCATCTCAAAATAAATACGAAAGGGTTAACATCTGTTTACCATGCTGGCATGGGTCGGACAGCTCGACAGGAACTGGCAAGGCCAGGGGCCACATAAGGTTCCATAGTCTGTTTTGGCATGGTTTCCATGGCTGGATGCCCTTCCCAACACCAACCACTTTACAGAGTATCCTGGGTGCTTCTTACATGGCACCATCACCAGTACTTTTTATGTGGCAGCAGCACCCACATGAATGTTTTTTATGTGGCACCTTGGTTTTAGGACCTGAATTCTGTTATGCTAGCTGGGTTTTCTCGAGTACGCACACACATGGCAGAAACGTTAGCACGCTGGGCGAAATGCTTAGCAGTATTTCATCTGCCGTTACGTTGTGAGTTCAAATTCCGCCGAGGTCGACTTTGCCTTTCATCCTTTCGGGGTCGATAAATTAAGTACCAGTTACACACTGGGGTTGATGTAATCGACTCAATCAGTTTGTCTGTCCTTGTTTGCCCCCTCTGTGTTTAGCCCCTTGTGGGTAGTAAAGAAATAGGTATGCATGCATTTTCATTGTTAGATCTAATTACCCTTTACCTAAATCTGGATACACCCATCTTTATATATATTTTAGAACTAATCTTATTCTATTTATGGAAGGAGACCTTGCTTTTCATCCCCAACGTGTGTGTTGGCTTTCTCATTGGTAATGCTTTTCCCTATATATATACATTAATGTAATTCTTTTTCCAAATAAATTGCACTTCATATCCAAGGCTCTGATGAAGTTATAAAAGGTGTTACTCAAGCACTCAACTATGAATCCACTGCATCTTATATCAGAAATAGCCGTAAGCTAATGAAGCTCATAAAATAATCATTTATTCCTATCATCTCATTTTCTAATCCCCAGGATTAGAGAGACAGTTGGTTGACAAGGCCAACAACTCTTATTTGTGAAGTGTTTTTCTTTGTTATTTTACTGGTTTCAGTCATTGAACTGTGGCCATGCTGGAGTACTGCATTGAAAGGTTTAACCGAACAAATTTACCTCAGTACATTTTTTTTTAAGGTCTGGTATTAATTCTTTTGGTCTCTTTTGCTGAACTGCTAAGTTACAGGAATGTAAAGAAACTGATTGTCAAGCAATTGTAAAGGACTAATTATCAAGCAGTGGACACACACATATGGAAGGCTTCCACATAGTTTCCATCTACCAAATCCACTCAAGGATTTGGTCAGCCCATGGCTATACCAGAAGACACTTGCCCAAGGTGCCATGCAGTGGGACTGAACCTAAAGCTATGTGGTTGCAAATAGGCCCCTTAGAATTCTGGTAAAAAAAAAAAAAAGTGTCCACGTAGGCACAGAGGTGTAGCTGTGTGGTAAAATGTAACTAATCATGCATTATCTTGTAGCTGTGAGATTTTGATGAGGTAGCAGTTAATTTTTAAAACGATATTGTAGGGTTGGTGTGAGATACCAGATCTGGTCAGTTTGAACATAAAACAGGCTGAATACTTTTGGCTGGATTTGGCCGGTTTAAATGCTAAAGGGTTAAGCCTCGGATTCAAGAATTCAGAATGTAGGAAGTTTGAACCGATACCACAAGGCATTTTGTGCTGATACTCTAACAACTTCACATATCTATTGTATTATGCTGGCTGACTGGAAGGAAAAAAAATGGTAAAGTCAAATTACCTGCTGTCTGGGTTGAGTTGGCAACACAAAAGACAAAGTTTGAAAAAGGCATTGGGGCAATCCTCGGCAAATTTACTGAGGAACACTTCAGCGTTCATACCAAAGTCATAGGTTCGTGGTAGGTAGTCTGGGTCAGCAACGACACGGCCAATGATCTGGAAAAGATAGAGAAAATTGTTTTTATTTATATATATATTTATTTATTTATTGCCCACAGGGGGCTAAACAAAGAGGGGACAAAGAAGGACAGACAAAGGGATTAAGTCGATTACATTGATCCTAGTGCATAACTGGTACTTATTTAATCAACCCCGAAAGGATGTATGTATGATTCAAAATGTGACCATGTGTGTACCGTTGGCAATTTTTTTTCCTCCGTATTCCCTTCTTTGGATCTTGCCTTTTCCTATGTTTCTGACGAAGAGCTCCGCTTGAAACGTTAAACCCTCCTTCTTTCCTGAGCATCCAGTAATACTATACTTGTTCCAAGTCCTCATGTTGTGTTTTCTCTTTGTGTTTTCATGTTTGGATTAACTATATATATACACACACACACACAGGAGTGGCTGTGTGGTAAGAAGCTTGTTTCCTAACCACATGGTTCCAGGTTCAGCCCCACTGTGTGACCCCTTGGTAAAGTGTTTTCTTAGACTTGAACGGACCAAAGCCTTGAGTGGATTTGGGAGATGGAAACTGAAATAGGCGGGCATTTGGAAGGGCATCCAGCTGTGAAAATCATGCCAAAACTGACCTCGCCTGTGCTAGTACCATGTCAAAAACACTGAGTCAAGGCTGTAAAGTAGTTGGCTTTAGGAAGGACATCTAATCATGGAAACCGTACCAAAAAAGAGACACAGTAGCCAGGATAGTCTTCTACCTGGCCGGCTCCTGTCAGACCATCCAACTCATAGATAATAATAATATCAATTATTATTATTATTATAACATTTTTTGCCTAACAAGAGAATCTAAACAGTTACTATATGGGGTAAAAAACAAATCATTCTTCACTAACCTCACACATCATGATACCGAAAGAGAATATATCGACTCGCTCATCATATTTTTGGCCATTCAACATCTCGGGCGCCATCCAGTATGGATTCCCTACCACCGTATATCGCTTCTTTCTTTCATATCGCTTATTTGGAGAGGTTTTTGTTGTTGTCCGCTTCTCCTGGCGACGAACGTCTGATTGGTCACCAATCACTCGCGCCAATCCAAAATCTGCGACTACCACAGTTCGGTCCTAGAAGACAATGGAGTGAAAGGAAAAATAAAATAAAAATAAAGCAACAATAAATAATGTTGCATGAAGCAGTATTGAACAAAATACATTTGTGGGGCATTTGCTGCTGTCATTGCTGTTAAACTCCCAGGGCTGAACTGGGCTAAACAACAAAAACACATTCAACAACAAAATCTCAAAAAAAAAAAAAAAAAAGAAAAAGAAAAAAAGAAAAACAGAAAAAATGAAAATTATTTTTAAAAAAGCCAAAAACATACCTCTTTTACTAAACAATTTTGGGAGTTCAAGTCTCGGTGGATTATGTCCATGGAATGTAAATATTCCTGTAAAAATATAAGAATATGAGAATAAAGAATTTGGATTTAGTTTTTTGCTTTCATTCTGATTAATTAGAAAAACAAAATGCAGATGATTAACAGAAAGGTTGTTAATTGACAATTAGGGTTTCTAACAAATATTAAAAAAATTAAGAAAAGTTTAGGGTTAGAAGGGGATGCGGGTTTTAATCAACCTCAGAATTTGACTGGTACTTTGTCTTTTTAGATCCAGTTTTTGAGCAGTACTTGGTATTTTTTTAAGCAAAGTACTTGAGACACACTGTATTAACTTCAGTACTTCACTGGTACTTTATTTTAGATTCTATTTTCGAGCGGTTATTTGTTTTATTAAGTGTGAAGGTGCATGGCTCAGTGGTTAGAGCATCGGGCCCACTATCATGAGGGAGTGAATTCAATTCCCAAACCGGGCTGTGTGTTGTGTTCTTGAGCAAGACATTTTATTTCACATTGCTCCAATTCACTCATCTATAGAAATGAGTTGTGATGTCTCTGGTGCCAAGCTGTATCAGCCTTTGCCTTTTCTTTGGATAATATTAGTGGTGTGGAGAGGAGAGGCTGGTATGCATGGGTGACTGCTGGTCTTCCATAAACAACCTTGCCACGACTTGTACCTCGGGGGGGGGGACTTTCTAGGTGCAATCCCATGGTGATTCAGGGCCAAAGAGGGTCTTTACTTTGTTTTATTAAACCCAGATTTTGAATGGCATTTTATTAGCTACAGTATTTCACTGGTACTTTATTTTAGATCCAGTTTTTGAGCAGTACTTTGTTTTATTAACACCCACAATTTGACTGCTGCTTTATTTTATTGACCCCAGAAAGGGTCTTTGGTGGGATTTGAACTCAGAATGTAAAGAGCTGAAAGAAATACCACGAAGCATTCCCCCCACCCCTACCTTGACGCTCTAACGATTCTGCAAGACAATTGGGAAAGGAGGAAGCAGAAGAATTTAATTGACTACCACAGGATTTGAACTGAAATCAATGTGATGATAATTATAAATGAATCAAACACACACACACAGAATGTCATGTAAATGCTAGATTCAAATGGTGAACATTTATACACATGTATATCTATTTAAGAAAGGAGGAGTGAGAAGTAAGAATTGTAGAGAGTGGGAGGTAAGAAATATAGAGAGGAAGTGAGAAGAAGAAGAGAAGTTTGAGAGGGTGGGGAGCGTGAGAAGCAAAGGAGAGAGAGAGAGAGAGAGAGAGAGAGAGAGAGAGAGAGAGAGAGAGAGAGAGAGAGAAAGAGAGAATGAAAGTGGAAGCAGGTTTCAATCATTTCTTACGTCCCAGATTTTCTTAATAAAAAAAACCCAAAAAAAACTCCAGAAAATCTATTTTAATCCACAAAAAACTCTTCACGTGTTTAACCTGGTTTGTTTAGTTTATTTCTAGAACAATTACAACACACACACACACACACATATATATATAGAATTTCTCCTGTTTGACATGGGAAATATGCAGTTAAATGTCCCTAGAATGGAAAATTCGTGAAAGATAAAACAATAGTTAACATATTTAACGTTTGGAACACTAAAGAGCTCACTAGAAAATATGCAATCAGTTACATACATACACACATATATATACATACATACATACACGTGTGTGTTGTATATTCCTGTAACAAAAAGAACGGCGGGAGAACTACAATTGAGAACAATGCTTAGAAACACAGTAAATGCGGATGTATTCAGAAATTTCATTTTAATCAATCAATTAATTAATTAATGTATGTGCATCTGTATGTATATATATTATATGTATACGTTTTTGTAAGTATATATAAGAGAGAAGAAGGGTGGTGGTGGTGGTGGTGGTTGTGGTCAAGCAAAGCTCGTTAAGTTCTTGCAGGTCACACTCCTAGACTTGTGAGTTTGATGCAAATGACTCCCAGCTCGATTCTCATGCATGTTAACCAACGTGTGTAAAATGGAAGTAACTGGTGTGCCACGAGATGATGCTAGGTGTGCCACAGTGTAACCTGTATATAATTTTTTTCCCTATACTTTTAGTTATATTTTTATTTCAGGTGTGCTGCCAAATTTTGAGAATATAAGTGAACTGCAAGTGGAAAAGGTTGCAGAGCCCTGGTGTAGGGTGAATGCTCGAAATGGAGTAAACTGTGCTATTTGCCAAAGACTCCCCAATGTTCGGGTGATGGTAGGAGTGCTGAATTTGGTATTATGAAGGGCCTACCTTCTAAAAGAAAGGTATCAAAGTAGGTAGGAGAGGGAACAGCTTGAGCCCTGAGTGTTGAACCCCTTGCAACAGAATGGACCTTGCAGTCAGTTAACTCTTAGCATTCAGATTACTGTCAAAAGTAAAGAACCCCTTTGATGATGAATGACCATGAGATTGCACCTAGAAAGTTACCCTCCGAGGCACAAGTCCGAGCAAGGTTGTTTACGGAAGACCAGCAGTCACCTATGCATACTGGCCTTCCCTCTACTTACCATTATATGTACATAAGGTAAAGTGTAAAGAACCCCTCCGATCATGAATGACCATGGGATTGCACCTAGAAAGTTACCCTCCGAGGCCCAAGTCCAGGCAAGGTTGTTTATGGAAGACCAGCAGTCAGCCATGCATACCAGCCTCTCCTCACCGTGCCACTGATGTTATCCAAGGGAAAGGCAAAGGCTGATACAGCTTGGCACCTGTGACGTCACGACTCATTTCTACAGCTGAATGAACTGGAGCAACATGAAATAAAGTGTCTTGCTCAAGAACTCAACACACAGCCCAGTCTAGGAATCAAACTCATTTCATTATGAAAGAATTGCTTTAGAGCTGGGGTTGGGGTTAATGTTATTACCTAAAACCCTTCCCTTGAAAAATGCTGACCTGGTGCCTAAATTGGTTTCAAATTTTGCCACAAGGCCAGTAAGTTTGGGGGAAGGGTGTAAGTTGATTACGTTGACCCCCAGTGCACAACTGGTATTTATTTTATCGACCCTGAAAGTAAAAGGTAAAGTTGACCTCAGCAGAATTTGAACTCACAACGCTGGGACAGACGTAATGCAGGTGAGCATTTTGTCTGGCATGCTAACGATTCTGCCAGCTCGCCACCAGGTGCCTAAATTAGAAACAATTATTGCTTTTGTTTTGCCCTTTCGGTTTTATAACCTGTAGGGCCAGGTCTGAACTATGGGCTTGAGGCACAATAGAACCAATGTCACTTGACTGACAGCATTCTCTGAAGTATACAAACGGTTCCAAGTGTTTTTTTAAATAAGAAAATCTGGTACATAAGAAATGATTGCAACCTGCTCCTGCCATCATCTGCCCCCTCTCTCTCTCTCCTTACTTCTCACACTCCCTTCCCTCCTACACTTTCTCTTTGAATTTCTATAACAACAAGGTGTGTTTTAAAGGAGATTTAGCTATTTCTTCGCAGGTCAAGTGAGTCACTTATAACAAGAGTATCTCATTGGCTTAACATTATTAACATTATTTTCCTCTAAGACTGAAAAAAATGAGATGTATTTTCAAGAAAAAAAAAAATCCAAATACTTTTAGAAGATTCCCAGCTTAGTTTTTATGGGTGGTTGGTGTTAGGAAGAGCATCCAGCCACAAAAGCCAATCCCAAAACTGACACAAATGTCCAGCGTAGTCTTCTGCCTGGCTAGCTCCTGTCAAACTGTCCAAGCCATGTCAGCATGGAATGATGATGATGATTAGCATATAAGATTGTTATTGTTGTTACTACTACTATTATTAATATGGTGAGCTGGCTGAATTGTCAGCACACTAGGCAAAATTTTTGTCTTTATGCAAGGCAAAGTGTTTATTGTCATCCATCTTTACATTTTGAGTTCAAATTCCACTGTGGTCGATTTTGCCTTTCATCCTTTCGGGGTCGATGAAATAAGTACTAGTAGTGCACTGGGGTTGATGTAATCGACTAGTCCCGCCCCACCCCCAAAATTCCAGGTCTTGTATCTATTGTATCTACAGTAGAAAGGATCATTATTATTATTATTGTTATCATCATTATTATTATTATCATCATCATTATTATTATTATCATTATTATTATCATTATCATTATTATTATTATCATTATTATTATTATCATTATTATTATTATTAAAATTAAATTTTCAGGAAGCGGAAGAACAAATCTCCAACTATAGACAACAGACAAGTTCCCACATAAGTTTAGTATTTTTTGTTTTGTATTTTTAGTTTTGTTTCCATTTGTTTTTTTGTTTTTTCAAACCTGATCAAAACTTATTCATCAGCTCAAGCGAACACCTTGGCTGGAATTTATCAAAGCAAAGAAGGAAAACATCACCACCACAATGGTTCAGCGGTTCAGACGTTGTTACTCAGACAGAAGTTTCTGGTCGCTGGTTCTCTCTATATATATATATACACACACACACACACAGCTATTTATAGTCAAAACTCCAGCTTATCTTCCCACAACCAAATTCACTGAGACAATCAAATTTCTCCCACTGATAAAATATTCATTCCAATGAGATTATTTTGGGTAAATTTATACAACTATTTTGCTATTGTGCAATGCCTTGATTTTCATCTCTATCCACAAGCATTCATAGGTTAGCAACTCAAAGAGCTAGCCTTTAGGAAAATGCTTGAGCTGCTAAAGATAGCAGCTGTGTTTTTCTTTCATAATCACACCACCACCACCATCATCATCGTTGTTTTGTCTGCTTTTTCAATGTTGTCAGGGGTTGGATGAGACTTTTCAAGACAGCATTTTAGATCATAGAGTGTGACAAAGCCGTGCTTTATGAACTACAAGAATAATTCCCAACAAGCTTCTATAGTTTCCTTATTTCTTTACTGCCCACAAGGGGCTAAACATGGAGGGGACAAACAAGGACAGATAAAGAGATTAAGTTGATTATATCGACCCCAGTGCATAACTGGTACTTATTTAATTGACCCTGAAAGGATGAAAGGCAAAGTTGACCTCAGCGGAATTTGAACTCAGAACGTGACGACAGACGAAATACCTATTTCTTTATTACCCACAAGGGACTAAACATAGAGGGGACAAACAAGGACAGACATAGGTATTAAGTCGATTACATTGACCCCAGTGCATAACTGGTACTGAATTTATCGACCCCGAAAGGATGAAAAGCAAAGTTGACCTCGACGGAATTTGAACTCACAACGTAATGGCAGACGAAATACCGCTAAGCATTTCGCTCGGCGTGCTAATGTTTCTGCCAGCTTGCCAGCTTAAGTTTCCATCTACCTACAGCAGAATGCAGAGTAAGAAAATAAATTAAGGAGTGGAATGTGTGATTTCCTGTGATTCAGGCCACCTCATGTTTCCAACTGACAAAATGGAAAAGGCGAGGGAGATGCACTGGAACAGCCACTCTCACTCACAGATATCCATCTCCACCCTGATAGCAGTGAGCAAGGATATGATATGGGGGCCAAGAATGCCAGAGGTCTCTATAGTGAAGAAGATGCTCTGGAACAACCGCTTTGTCTCATGGGGTTCACATTTGCAGATAGCTATCCCTGCTCTGATAGCAGTGAACAAGAGTATGGTCTGGGACTCGAGAATGCCAGAGATCTTTGTTGCCCCAGAGGATGGTGAGGGAGATGCCCTTGAACAGCTACTTTGACTCCTGGGATTTGCACTTATAGATGGCCATCACTGCTCCAACGGCAGTGAGCAGGGATATGGTCTAGGGACTGAAGATGTTGGAGGTCTCCACTGCCACAGGCTCAATTATAAACCTGTCAGGGAGCAACCAATTGGTGTAAGTATATAAGGGTTGTGCAAAATGACACTTGCCTAACATGCTGTACAGTGGGACTGAACCTGAACCTTTTGCTTGCAAAGTGAAGTTCTTAACCATTCAGCCACACATACAACATCATCATTTAATGTCCATGTTCCATGCTGGCATGGATTGGATGATTTGTCCAAGGACAGCACTGAGTTCCAGTATCTGCTCTGGCAAGGTTTTCACGGCTGACCTTCGTCAAACAAACCATACATAACAGGGGTAACCACGTATCTCACTATCAGTAAAACATCTGTATCTGTCTATCTCTCTATCATACATTAACCTCTCATCACCCGGTCCCAAGCCCCCTCCCTCAGTTAAGGGGGTCTTCTCTTATAAGCTGTTTGGTGACCTCAATGGTGCTGGTGCCATGTAAAAAAACACTGTGTACCCTCTGTAGAGTGGTTGGTGTTAGGGAGGGCATCCAGCTGTAGAAACCTTGCTGAAACAGACACTGGAGTTTGGTGCATTGGAGCCATCTGGCTCACCAGCTTCTATCACACACAGTCTAACCCATACCAGCATGGAAAAGCACAGAGAACAAATGTTAAATGATTGATGGCAATGAGAGAAGGGGGAGAGAGGTGGAGGAGGGAGGAAGAGAGGAGAGAGAGGATGAGGAAGAGAGAAAGGAAGAGAAGGTTGAACATAACTTACCATTCCTGCTGCTATGTCTTTGCACATTTTTACCCGTCTCTCCCAGGTCAAAGTGATTGTCAAGTCGTGTAAGAAGTCTTTTACAGTTCCACCAGATATAAATTCTGAAATTGAACCAAAGGTAAACGTTTTAGACAAAGCTTCTAATGAAACACACATCACAGCATCTCACCTAAACTCAGAGTTATTCTTGCAACTCTGAGTACAAGTGGCTGCATTGATAAGGGGTACAAGAGACATAGTCTTGGCAGACAAGGAGACCCACGTATATTCTTTGATACTCACCATTCTCTTTTTTCTATACAGCTTTTGTTTGTTTTTACATTTAGTTTCCAGATGGGATGGGTAAAGGGTAAAAGACCCCTCTGGTCAAGAACGACCATAGGATTGCACCTAGGTTACCTCAGAGCGAGGCACAAGTCTGGGTAAAGTTGTCTATGGAAGACCAGCAGTTGCCCAAGCATACCAGCCTCCCTTCTCCAATGTTAGTCGAACAAATCGACCCCAGGTCTTATTCTTTGTAAGCCTGGTACTTATTCTATTGGTCTCTTTTGCCGAACTGCTAAGTTACAGGGACGTAAACACACCAACATTGGTTGTCAAGCAATGGTGGGTGGCGACAAATACAGCTACACAAACATAAATATATATATATATATATATATATATATATACATATATATATATACAACGGGCTTCTTTCAGTTTCTGCCTACCAAATCCACTGACACGGCTTTGGTCAGCCCAAGGCTATAATAGAAGACTCTTGCTCAAGGTGCCCCGCAAGGGAACTGAACCTGGGATCATGTGGTTGGGAAGCAAGCTTCTTACCACAGCCACTCCTGCGCCTATATATTATATATATCATCATCATCATCATCATCGTTTAACGTCCGTTTTCCATGCTAGCATGGGTTGGACGGTTTGACCGGGGTCTGGGAAGCCAGGAGGCTGCACCAGGCTCCATATATGTGTATATATATATATATATATTGAAGTGTACAGCATTATATCCATTACTGCCAATTTTACAAATTGGTTTCGCACTAGGGGTTCAATGTAGTGTTAGGTAACAGTCTGATTATGTAACCCTGTGCTCATCAGAGGTAGCCTTATGGAATGGAATATAGTGACTGCTTTTTATTGTTGGAGGTGCATAGATTACCAGCTCCTGTCAGACTGTGCAACTTGTGCCAGCATGAGAAATGGATGTTAAATGATGGTAAAGACTGCAAATGAATATGGAACACAGCCAAGATACTGCACACGAAAATTGTAAAAACCGAAGTCTTAATCGGCCAACACTTACCAGTAACGAGGTTTAATTTTTTATCTTTGTACAAAACTCCCATGAACTTGAGTACATTAGGATGATTAAGGTTCCTCAGCACTGAGACCTAAGACAAAAGACAAAAGACACATCATGGTTAACAATAATAAAATTAAATGGTAAAAAGGAGAAAAAAAAAAAAGATACAGAATAAAGAACACTTAAAAGCAGAGTCCAAAGCTCTATTAATTGTGCCCTTAGTAATTTCTTACATAGACCCGAAGCTGCAAATTTGAGTGGAAGGGTTAACCCTTTAGTGTTCAGATTACTCTGTTAAATGTAATACTTTTCCATCAAATTGTTTTGAATTACTCATGCATTGTCTTAGAGCTTTGAGGTTTCAATGATGTGATTGCTTATTTTTAGAATGTCAATGTAGGTTAGGTGTGAGAGGTTAGATATGGCTAGTTCAAATATAAAACATGTAGAATATTTGGGCTGGATATGGCCGGTTTAAACACTAAAGGGTTAAAGCAATAATATTGAGCCCCAGTCACTGATTGGTGCTTTATAGGCCCTGGAAGGATGAAAGGCAAATTTGACTTTTACAAGATCTGATGCACTAACAATTCTATCAGCCCAGGGCAACAGTAATAGCAATAATAATAATCCTTTCTTCTATAGGCACAAGGTCTGAAATTGTGGGGAGGGGACCAGTTCATTACATCAACCCCACTGTTTCACTGGAGTCCAAAGCTCTATTAATTCTGCCCATAGTAATTTCTTACATAGACCCAAAGCTGCAAATTTGAGGGGAAGGGTTAAAGTGATAATATTGAGCCCCAGTCACTGATTGGCGCTTTATAGGCCCCGGAAGGATGAAAGACAAAGTTGACTTTTACAAGACCTGATGCACTAACAATTCTATCAGTCCAGGGCAACAGTAATAGCAATAATAATAATAATCCTTTCTTCTATAGGCACAAGGTCTGAAATTGTGGGGAGGGGACCAGTCGATTACATCAACCCCACTGTTTCACTGGTACTTAATTTTTCAACCTGGAAAGGATGAAAGGCAAAGTCGACTCCAGCGGAATTTGAACTCAGAATGTAGTGACTGACGAAATATCGCTAAGCATTTCACCGAGTGTGCTAACGATTCTGCCAGCTTGTTGCCTTATTAGCAATAATAATAATAATAATAATAAATAATAATAGTGGTAATAATAATAATGCTTAGTGGTATTTTGTTTGTCTTTACGTTCTGAGTTCAAATTCTACCATGGTTGCTTTCGCCTTTCATCCTTTTGGGGGCAATAAATTAAACACTAGCTGTGTACTGGGGGGGGGGGGTCGATCTAATCAAATGGCCCCCTCCCCCAAAATTTCGGGCCTTGTGCCTAGAGTAGAAAAAAAAATAAATAAAAGAATATATGAACAAACCTCTTTCATGAAATTCTTCTGTGCTGTTTCATCAAAGCGTGTCAATTCTTTTAGAACCATCACTTCTTTCGTGGTTTTATGAGTTACCTGTAATAAGAAGGGAACAGTTTTATATATACTATACGAGAGAGAGAGAGAGAGAGAGAGAGAGAGAGAGAGAGGAAGGGAGGTGGAGGGGGAGATAGATGGACAGAGAATTTAGAATTTGTATGCTCACTTTAGTAGCTTGACCATAAAATCCTTTTCCAAGAACTTCTCCAAGCTGAAGGTCACTTGAGCGAAACATGCGATGTGACTGCGTTTGGTTGCGGAAGGAATTGGCTCGTGTCAACTCAAGTGTCTTTTGTCGTGTTGGGGGCGCCGGCGATGGAGACTTGCTTCTCCGCTTTGACGGACTATAACTAGGAAAAAAGCAGGGGAAAAATTGGAGTGGAAATACATACAAAGCAAAAAAGTCAGATACAAAAATAAATAAGTAAATAAATCCCTCCCTCCACTCATTTCCTCATACACCCCTACATACCCACCTCCCATCCACACACCTTTGTCCCAACTCACTTACCTTGTACCCTTGAGGAACCACTTGGACTTGTGGCTCCTACTGGTCACTCTCTCCCTCTAGTAACCCTTTTGATACCAACCCACTTGAGACTGGCCCAGGTTCTGTGACATAAACTTTTACTGTTTCAAAGTCGTCTAAATTATAATCATCCATCAAAATTTTATGCTAATTCGTTCCAGACTCCAACTTATTAATGAGAAAATTATTTTACTGAATTCTTCATTATTTTAAAAATTAATTGAACTGGAGTAATGTGAAATATATATGTATGTATATACATGTATATATATAAAGACCCCCAGCAGTCATGAATAACCATGGGATTGTACCTAGAGAGTTACACACTGAGGCATAAATCCAGGTAAGGTCGTTTATGGAAGACCAGCAGTCACCCATGCATACCAGCCTCCTCTCTCCATGCCAGTGATGTTATCCGAGAGAAAGGCAAAGGCTGATACAGCTTGGCACCAGTGATATCACAACACATTTCTACAACTGAGTGAACTGCCAGTCTGGTCTGGGAATCAAACTCGTCCCCTCGTGATTGTGAGCCTGATTTGATCTTCTAAACTCTAAGCCATGCACATTCACATGTAAGCACAAAAAAAAAAAAAAAAAAAAGGAAGCCACGACAATAACAACAACAACTTGTTGGCCATGTGTAAGGAAGTCCAATAACTTATTTTGCCAACATTCACAACTTCTTACAGAACATTCAAGCTTGATTCTCAAGTTCCACAGTTTTATAACTTGATACAAGCAGTGCTATTCTCCACCCAACAATCCATCGCCCTTCCCAGTATAGTTGCTATGGTGACTGGTCGTAATAACACATTTTCTGGTATGCAGTGCTACCATGCATCTATGTTACTATAGCAACAGTTGTCACTTGAAGCAGTCCTTCCCATCTCCCCTTCCTTCCTTCCAATGCACCCATGATGTTAATGTACCCCTCCCCGGAATGGGATATTTGCTCAGTCAACAGATAGCTAAACAGATACATGTAACCCGGAAATACACAAGACGATGACAGCCAAGAATGTCAGACAACACACAACACAAGGAATCTGTTGAGAAACTCAGAGAAGTGGATACTTACTTTCTAGCTTTTAATAAAGACTTCCGTCTAAGCGGCACTCGCATGCCATCCACGTCAATCTCTGTGGGAGAGCTGGGTTCAGGGCTGGAAACACTGCTAGATGTCTCTTTGGACGGAGATTCTCCAACTACGGAATTCGACTCCGACTCAACAGTCAACTGTATTGTTTCATTGGTATTTTTGACTAAAGAGTCAATCTGGTGGCCATCAAAGGCAGCAAAAAGAGGGAAAAGAAAAGAAAAAAAAATTGCAATTAAGTTGGAGAAGGAAGGAAAGCAAAAATCAAAACTGAAACCAGAAAAACAGGATAGGGTTACAATTCTTTTTTTTTTTTTAAACTTTGTTTTATCTTTTACTTGTTTCAGTCATTAGACTGGCCATACTGGGGCACTGCCTTGAAAAAATTTTTAGGTGAATGAATTGTCCCCAGTAATTATATATATATACCACCTGGTCTAGGAATTGAAACCACAAACTCATGATCATGAGTATAACACCCTAACCATTAGGCCATGTGCCCCCACACACATATATATGCATACATGTGTATATAGCTGTGTGTGTGTATGTCAATATATACAGGTTTGTGTATATAGTTGTGTGTGTGTGTGTGTGTGTATATATATATATATATAAATAGGTGGGTATGTGTGTGTGTACACAGATGTGTGCGTATGTGTATAAAGGTATTTTTATGCATATATATATTGTGTGTATATAGGTGTGTGCATGAGATATATATATATATATAAGCAGACAGAAAAAGAGAAAGTGTGATTACCTCATCGAAAGATTTTTCCTTCACTGCTGTGCCATTTACTTCTAAAATTTTATCACCAATATTTAAAGAATTCAATTCAGGGCTGCCATCAAGCCTAAGAAGCAAAAAAGAAAGAAAAAAACTAAAGAAACACACACAAACTAAAAAGATAGAAAAAAACAAAACAACAACTTGCAATAAAGGGAGCTTCTGTTTGGTTGCTCAAACTCATAGAAATAGCAGGTAAACATCCCTCAAAGTGCATCCTACCATTTTTAACCATTTAGCATTTAAACCAGCCATATCCAGACCAAATGCTCAACAACAGTGGTTTCAAAACGTTTTTGGGCTGCCGCCCCCTTGGCACTCAGGCTACATGCTTAGTGGTCACCCCCCAACCACAAACACAGACCACTTTCTACAGCAAATTCAAAACAACTGCATTTCGTAAATAAAATTTAACCTAATCAACCCATTATTTTGTTGCTTTTACATTCATCCCCCACAAGCCCTTTTGGCCACCCCATTATCACCCTCACTTTCCTTCAGTCCCTGCTCCCCAGTGCAGTACTGTCCACACACACATATAGATATATCTGTATACAAATATGACTAGCTTCTTTCACTTCCTGTCTACCAAATCCACTCACAAGGCTTTGGTAGACTCAAGGTTATAAGTAGAAGACACTTGTCCAAGATCAGACTGGAGCCTGGCACAGCCTCTTGGCTTCCCAGAACCCGGTCGAACCATCCAACCCATGCTAGCATGGAAAACGGATGTTAAATGATGATGATGATGATATATATATCTATATATATATAGTAAAGAAGATTAAAATCTAAGTTGTATCCTCAGGAAACACTCCTGCAAATACCAGCTAACAACTATATATCCGTATATAGTTTAATTTTAAGGAAGCTTTCAATTACAAGCTGAAATTCCAGATTGACTTGACTGGTCAGAGAGTATGAATACATTACGTCAGAGAGTGGAATACAGTAGTCAGGATATTCAGTTCACAGTTGTAAGGTCAAACGTTTGATATCCAGCAGGACATTGTGTTCTTGAGCAAGACACTTTATTTATCATTGCTCCAGTTCACTCAGCTGGCAAGATTCAGTTGTTACCGTAATTCAAAGGGCCAGCTATGTCACATTGTGTCATGCTGAATGTCCCTGAGAACTACATTAAGGGTCTGTATGTCTGTGGAGTGCTCAGCCACTTGCATGTTAATTTCATGAGCAGGGCTGCTCCCTTGATTGGATCAAAAAGAACACTCATTATAACTGAAGGAATGCCAGTTATTAGATATATATATATGTGTGTGTGTGTATACATATATATGTATGTATATATATATATGTGTGTATATATATATATATAAATATATATGTATATATATATATATATGTGTGTGGGGGGGGGTACACATGCAGCACCTAAAACCTTTCATATAAAAAGGCAAGAAGGACGGAAGGAAAGAAAAAAAAAAATAGAGACCTGACTGTAAAACAAGGTAGACTTACCCTGAAATTCGGATGAGATGGGATGCTCCCTTTTGAAACGGGGTGTATACACCTTTTTCCACACTGAGCTGTACACCACGACTGCCACTTTCCGGATTGGCTGGTATTTCAATCAGCTGGATGGAATGAGGCCTCCTGTTTTCAGGCATTTCAGTGAATTTTGGTTTTATCACATTGTTGTAGCAATAAGCACTAGACAAGGAGAAAAAAAAAAAGCAAAGATAAGGATGGAACGTGTATGTGTGTGTATATATATATATATATATGATAAACGTAGCATTAATTTTCTAGGTCATTCAATTTTTCTTAACCAATCGATGGACCCAATTAAGTAAACCTATCAATAACGAACATATAGCGGCTACTGGAAACAGCTGTAAGGCATATTTACTACAATAAAGAAAAATATGTAATGACCATTATATATATATTTATATATATGCATGCATATATATAAGTCATATATGTGCCATGTTTATGTGTATGTATATATTTATTTTTTCTTTTTGTTTTGGAATTAATTAGGCTGGGAAACAATTTGTACCAACTTTGTATTAAACGATCGCCTACGCTTATATGTTTTCTTTTCCTTATATGTTATATATATAAGTCATTTGTATCCTGTTATTGTGTATGTATGTCTGTATATAACTATATATAGTTCAAATTTACAGGAAACCAAAGACAAAGACAGGAGAGAGAACAACAAGCAGGTGAAATATTTTGACGCTCAAGAAGAATGGAAAAGTTTCATATATATATATTATATATTGATTATTCATTTTTATACTTTTTGAGATCAAGTTATATTTTACAAAAAATATATTTTATTTGTTATTTCTGTTTTGGTCTATGTCGATCACTGTTTGAGATGCATAATAGTGATTTTATCTCTAATTCACATTTTATATATATATATATATATATATATATATACACACACACACACATACATACACACACAATGTACAAAATGAAAGCACATAAGGATTTGTATATTAGAAATTTTTGTGTATTCTTGTGGAAGGGGTGGGCGCTGATAGAGTGAGAACTTCCCATAATTCAGATATTTTTCCCAACACCATTCACTTCAGAGTTACAAAAGAGAGAGAGAGAGAGAAAAAATACAAAATGTTCAGACTGATATACTCTGCATGTCTGTGTGTCCAGCATAGTAGTTCTCATTTAGGCAGGAGAGAGATCAGTGAAATAACAGATCTGTATGTCATGCCTGGCTGTGTAGTCAACAAACTACATACCATAGGTCAGCTTAAAAATCCCTAAGGGCTCCACAACAACAAGACACTGACTGGTCAGTGGAAAGACAATACAACACTGCAGGCCAGTATATGTATAAAACAATCCATTCTACTTTTGGCACAAGGCCTGAAATTTTGGTGGAGAAGGGTGCTAATTGCTTGCATCAACCCCAGTAGTCTACTGGTACTAATTGCTTATTAACCCTGAAAGGATGAAAGGCAAAGTCGACTTCCGCATCATTTGAACTCAGATTGTAAAGCTGGAGGAAGTGATGCTAAGCATTTTAGTCCAGTGTGTTCATAATTCTGTCAGTTTGTCACCTTATATAAAATAACAAAATAAAAGATTGCATGTTTAGTAAATAAAAAAAAAAAAGGAAAAAGGAGAGTAAAGAAAAAAGAATTGTTTGTATATTTACCAGTAGAGTTTTGTCCGTTCCACCAAGGCGTACCCCTCTCCATCTCCAATGTAGGTAGAGCAGTGACAGCACAGAAAGCATTCTGGGTGGTACCGATGTTCTCCTGCCACCTGAGGGGTTAGAATATAAGAGTGTGAGGAGGAGGAGGAGAGAAAGAGAAGCGAAAGTGAAAGTAAGATGAAGGCATTTGTATATGAATTACAAAGACATACAGACAGACATTAGAAAATCAAATGAACCTTTCAACATTCAGATTATTCTGTGAAATTTAAGGCTTATTTATTCCTTCATCATCATCATCATCATCATCGTTTAGTATCCATTTTCCCTGCTGGCATGGGTTAGATGGCTTAACTGGTAAGCCGGAGAGCTGTGCCAGGTTCCAGTTTGATTTTGGCATGGTTTCTACAGCTGGATGCCCTTCCTAACACCAACCATTCGAAAGGTGTAGTGGATGCCATTTACATGTTACTGGCAGGAGTGCCTTTTACGTGTCACTGGCATGGCGGCCTTTTGTGTTTTGTACTATTTCATAGCTTTGAAGATTTCAATGATATGCTTGTTAAGTTTTAGAATGACATTGTAGGGTAGGTGAAAGAGGCTGGATCTGGCATATAGAGTATTTGGGCCAAATTTGGCTGGTTTAAATGCTAAAGGGTTAACCATCAGTTAATAATACTTTACAACACTTACATTGCGTGCACACACACACACATGCACACATTCACAAATTCAGTTCATTTTCACATTTGATTAATACCAAGAATACGAGCTACTAAGAAAACCATGCTCTGACCCCCTTTTATGTTAATGAATACAAAATTAACCCTTTTCTTGATACTGCTTCTATTTCAATTAATTTACATTTGATAGATATTTGTCCTCATCTTGTTTGTTGTTAACACGTTTCGGTTGATATACCCTCCAGCATTCATCAAGTGTCTTGGGGAAATTTCGAACCTGGGTTCTCATTCCTAAGGTATTTTTCTATGTTATTATTATTATCATTCAGGTCACTGTCTGGAATTGAACTTATATGGCGTAGTGGTCAAGAGCGAGGGCTACTAACCCCAAGATTCCGAGTTTGATCCCAGGCAGTGACCTGAATAATAACATCAAAAAATATCTTAGGAATGAGAACCCAGGTTCGAAATTTCCCCAAGATACCTGAAGAAGGCTGAAACATATTAACAACAAACAAGATGAGGACAAATATCCTTCAAATGTAAACAATGTATATAATTCCTCATCTCTTAAATAAAGAACTGTATTTTCATTCAACTTCCGAAGAAAATACATACATATAATAAAGATAACATCTCATAAAAATTCAGTCAGAGAATCCATTAACGATTCTAATCTAAATGAAACGAGCAACTTCCTTACCATGACAGGGCCAGCAATTAATTCCGAACAACCGTGACAGGCATCACCATATATTGTCCAGTAATCTTGACGGCAGAAAAGTTGTCCACCTTTTTCAACATACCAGTTGGTTAGCCGGCGTTGACATCTAGAACACCTGAGGAAGAAACAGAAAGAGATGTGATGTAATATAAACAGGGAGAAAAATACACAAACACACAGTCACAAAATCAATCCATCTTCAAATTTGATTGATACAAGAAGTATGGTTTATGAAATTCATTTGTAGATCAAAAGAATTTCAGGAACTAAGAAAATCATGTCCTGCCCCAATTTGTTATGCTAATACATACAAAATTAACCCGTTTATTAACCATATATTCGTTGATTTCAATTAATTTTGAATACAATGAAGGATTTTGTAAAAGAAAAAAAACATTGTTATTAAGGTGGTATTTGGGAGATAAATTAACATGGAATTTTGATGCAAGATTTCAATTTAGATCACTTCAGCCTTTTTAACATTGAAGTTACTCTGTCAAATTTAATGCTTAGGTATTCACATTACTCTTACTACAATGTAGGTTCAGTGTGAGAGGTTGGATCTGGCAAGTTTGAACTTGAAAGAGGTAAAAAATATTTGGGTCAGACGTGTTTGGTTTAAGTGCTAAAGAGTTAATTAATAAATAAATGCGCCCTTTTAAAGCCTGGCCAGGCTCATGGGCTCAGTTTCCTGGTTTCAATGGCGTATGTGTTCCCCAGCTGGACGGGACGCCAGTCCATTGCAGCGTTACTCATTTCTGCCAGCTGAGTGGACTAGAGCAACGTGAAATGAAGTGTTTTGCTCAAGAACACAACACGTTGCCCGGTCCAGGAATCAAAACCACAATCTTACAATCATGATGCTGACACCCTAACCACTAAGCCATGTGCCTACATGCTAATGAGTTAAAATGACATTAAATCTAGAAACTTGTATTATGAACCAACAGTGGTCTCACTCAGATGGGTCAGTATCAAAAAGGTTGATAAAAATGCAAGAAATACACACACACACTCACACACAAAGACCAACTGAGAGAAAAGAAGGCCAAGCCTAATCTTTCTAGTCATTGATCTATGATAGTAAAACGACTGATAAATTGAGGGCATGAAATCCGTACTTAAGCAATGAATATACTAGCCTTCACTCTGGACAATAGCCTTGGTCAAAGATTAAGGCTAATATAAAGCTTTTGTGCTCGTTTTTAAATCAGGTACAACTGACATTTACTAAGATGGCCTTCACACTGGACACAATCCTTGGTAGGAGCTTAAGGCTAATATCTTTTATCCTTCATCTTTTATTTGTTTCAGTGATTAGACTGTGGCCATGCTGGGGCACTGCTTTGAAGAATTTTTCATTGAATGAATGAATCAACCCCCATACTTAAATTTTTTTTTGGTAAAGCTGGGTAATTATTTTATTGATACCTTTTGCCAAACAGCTAAGTTACAGGGACATACACACACCATGAATTCACACTTGTTGACAAGTGGTAGTGGGAGACAAACACATAAAGACAAATGGACTGATAGACACACACAATAGTCTTCTATCAGTTTCTGTCTACCAAATTCACTCACAAGGCTTTGGTTGACCCAAGGCTATAACCACACAGTCACATTTATAATACATAAAAAAACATCAACCAAAAACATAAAAAAAACTTCTATGTGTGTGTTTGTGAGTGTTTATAAGTGAGTGAGTGTGTGTGTGTGTGTCCGTGATTAAATGTGATAACAGCTGTTCCGTATAACTCCATATCTTGGCTATGTACAGGTACTGAAGAAATGCAAATGTAGAGAGTTAATCCCTCTAAGTAATAATGGTTTCAAATTTTGGCACAGGGCCAGAAATTTTAGAGGCAGGGGCAAGTCAATATCATTAATCATAATAATCTTTTCTATTATATTTTGGGGAGGGGGCCAGCTGATTACATCAACTCATTTGACTGCGGCCATGACTTATTCTTTGTAAGCTTAGTACTTATTCTATCAGTCTCTTTTGCTGAACTGCTAAGTTACGGGGACGTAAACACACCAGCATCGGTTGTCAAGCAATGGTGGGGGACAAACACAGACACACACACACACACACATATATATATATATACAACGGGTTTCTTTCAGTTTCCATCTACCAAATCCACTCACAAGGCTTTGGTCGGCCCGAGACCAGAGTAGAAGACACTTGCCCAAGGTGCCACGCAGTGAGACTGAACCTGGAACCATGTGGTTGGTAAGTGAGCTACTTGCCACACAGCCACTCCTGCGCCTGCACAAATGTTTTAAAATAATAATAAATAAGCTTTACATTTGACAAAGTAATCTCAATGCTTTAAGGGCTATACACACACACACACACACACACATACACACACACATACACACACACACACACAAAAAAAAAAAAAAAGAGCTTTTGTAAACTCACTCACTTCTCAGAAGAGTATCCTTCCATTCATCGGTAAAGTAAAAATGAAAATCTATACAAGTAATGGTTGTTTTAGGCTAAGACAATAGGATATATATAAGTGAAAGAACCCAAAAACCGGAAAATTACTTCATCATAAAGCTAATCCTGGACACAAAGTGAAGAGAGATATCCTTTTATGTTTTTGGTCATCCAGTTAAATATTGAATGATGGAGGAGTGGTGGTAGCGGTGGTGGGTGGTGGGACTTGAAGTCAGACCATATAAAGAGAAAAATAAACTTGAAAGAAAAAGAAAACAAGAAACCCCCCCTCGTCCTTCCCTCTTATTTCTCTTCCTATCTTCAGGCTTCTTATCAGAAAATAAGAGTGGGAGGCGGCATGGAAGGCACTCTTGTTCTTTGTCTCGGTGTGTTTAGCAAAAAAAAAAAAGGAAACGCTTGTTTCTCTTTTTCTTTTTTTAGAAGCAAACAACAGACAGACAGGAAAGAAATATTCCTTTTTGTGTAGGAAAAAGAAACAGGGAGAAAGTTGAAAGAGATGAAGAAGAGGAGGAGCCAGAAGGGGAAATGGAAAAATTTTTACACATATTTGACAAGAGTTTTATTCATTCATCACTGAGCAATTACCATCAACCTGCAACATAAAAATATTCCATTCTCTCTCTCTCTCTCTCTTTCCTTGTTCTTAAAGATGAAAGACAATTTAGATCCTCCTCCTCCTCCCCTCTTCTTTCTGTTATTCTTCAGAGGTCAACAACACAAAAGCCACCCCCACTTTCAAAAGATTTCTTTTATCAGTCCCCACTTCCAATAAACACCAACATAGGGTCTTGCAATCAATAGAAAAAGAGTGAAGCAGTTGGTGGGGAGGGTGCAGAGAACAAATAGAAATTTGTATTCTCTCAGGGAAATAAGTGTCAAGAGAGAAGAAGGAGATAACATACAAGACATCAGTTTCTGGCCTGGAACTTGAACCATAACACTCCCTTTGGAGGCATTGTGAATTCAAAAGAGGCACTAAAGAGAGAGATATGGGTGATAGCTGGGTTTTTTACTGTAAGGAGAGTGGCTTATGATCTTTCTTAGAAATAAATTATTTCCACAACTACGTCATAGAAAAGCCAATTAGAAACTCGTTAAGCTATTAAATTCACTTTAAATTTTAAAATTTGTTTCAAGAGTCATCAAAATTTTCTTTGTCCAACTGTAACAAGTGTCACGGATGCAGATCCCACTGGAACTCTTTGAGAAGTCTGTTATTAGCCAGTTCTCAGAGTTTTTGTTTTTTTTCCACTGTGGTGTCTGCTGTAGTCGTGTCGATTGGCTTTGGCACCCTTATGACATCAATCACCTGTTGATCATCGTTTCACCATATCCTCTTTTCAATGCTTGCATGGGTTAGATGGGATTTTTTGAGGCAGGTTTCCTATGACCAGATGCCCGTCAGCCCTTGCCCATTTCCAAGCAAGGTAATATGTCCCCATGTCTAGACAGGTTTTCACAGAAGAGTGGAAACAAACAACCTCACTTGTATATATATAAGATGGGCTTCTTTCAGTTTCCGTCTACCAAATCCACTCACAAGGCTTTGGTCGACCCGAGGCTATAGTAGAAGACACTTGACCAAGGTGCCACACAGTGGGACTGAACCCAGAACCGTGTGGCTGGTAAGCAAGCTACTTACCGCACAGTCACTCCTGCGCCTATATGATTACTTATTTTTAGAATAACATTGTCAGGTAAGTGTGAGAAGCCAGCTCTGGCCAGTTTTAACATAAAACAAGTAAAATATTTGGGCTGGATATAGCCGGCTTAAATGCTAAAGCATTAATGGCTCCGTGTGTTATTAACTCTTTTGTTAAATTTTTGTTGAAATACATTGTCTGTTTCAATTGATACTGAACATAATGAAGAATTTAGCAAAATAACATTGTCCATTATTTGGAATGTAAAATAACATGAAATGTTGACAGGTTTGTCAAATGTAATCCTTATTTATTTGCATTGCTTTGAATTAATAAGGCAATATCTTGTAGCTTTGAGATTTCAATGATGTGATTGTTTCCTTTTAGAATGACATTGTAAAGTAGGTGTGAAAGGTTGGTTTGAATATGAAAACAGAATATTTGGGCTGGGTATGGTCAATTTAGCCCTTTACATTCCGATTATTCTATCAGATCATCATCATCATCGTTTAATGTCTGCTTTCCATGCTAGCATGGGTTGGACGATTTGACTGAGGTCTGGCGAACCAGATGGCTGCACCAGACTCCAATCTGATCTGGCAGAGTTTCTACAGCTAGATGCCCTTCCTAACGCCAACCACTCTGAGAGTGTAGTGGGTGCTTTTACATGCCACTGGCATGAGGGCCAGTCAGGCAGTACTGGCAACGGCCATGCTCAAGAGGTGCTTTTTATGTGCCACGTGCACAGGAGCCAGTCCAGCATCACTGGCAACGACCTCGCTCGAATGTTTTTTCACATGCCACCAGTACAAGTGCCAGTAAGGTGATGCAGGTGTAATGCTTATTTATACTTGAGAAGACCCGTCAACCTAAATGAGATCGTAGTTGCGCCAATGCCAGTGCCACATAACTGGCATGCAAAAAACACCCATCAAATATTGGGCAATATGCTGTGTTTCAGAAAATCTGTCAAGCCAAGGGAAATCATAGTCATGGCTTGAGCATTGGGCAGTGACAGGTGACCAAGACTTGGTGATAAGGCGGTGAGCTGGCAGAAACGTTAGGACGCCGGGCGAAATGTTTTGCGGTCTGCCGTTACGTTCTGAGTTCAAATTTCGCCATGGTCGACTTTGCCCTTCATCCTTTTGGGGTCGATAAATTAAGTACCAGTTACGCACTGGGGTCGATGTAATAGACTTAATCCCTTTGTCTTGTTTTCATAAATTTTGAATTAAAATCTTCCACCAAACTTTACTCACAATTTATGTTCCTAACACTAGCTAAATGATAACAAAGTTATTTTACAAAATTCCTTGTTATATTTAAAGTAATTGAAAGAAACACAGAGCAACTCAAAATAAATACAGTAACAAAAGGGTTAAATGACCACCATATAAAGGTTCTTCCTTACTGACTCATGTCTGCAATTTATAGTTCCTGAGAGAGAGAAAGAGGGATCAAATGTTTCTGCTATTTGAAATGTCTTGAGAACAGAGAGTGATTACTAAGAAGCCATATTTGGGTGGGTGGAATGAACTTTAATCAAAGAATCACTGTTCCAAAGATCAACTTTCAGATGATGTGTCAGACTTCTCGGTGTCACGAGGGGGGGAGGGGGCAGACAGCTAGACTAGCAGTTAAATTTGCTCACAGCAAAACTACTGTGATACAAAACCATTATGATGTTGACCAAAAGTGATGGAGGGCAGAATTGGTAGAGCAATGGGGATGCAGAAGAAAGGAAGCAATACAGATAAGGGAGATAAATCAAATAGGCATATGGAATGAAATTGGATATATGAATTAAGGGGTGATGTACTGAATGTAATATGAAAATAAAATCCTTATTGAAATCTGTTTTAGAGGGCACCTCACCCCACCAAAAAAAAAAAGACAACAACATAAGATAAAAAATAATGAGTTTTTAGGGTAATAGCTAATGACTCAAATAAAAGGGAGATGATGTCAAAAAATTAATTAATTTGCTAATCAAAGTTAATTTGCAAGCTTAGAGGTGAAACCCCCCCCCCCCCCCAAAAAAAAACTTTGTGAGGCTTTTAAAAAAGTTTCTTTACATTTTGGATTCAAATTTCAGTGATTTTTGTGTTTCGTCCCTCCTAGGTCAATACAATAATGTCCCAGTAATAAACTGGAGATGATCTTTCTGAATATACCTCTAACTATGACTACCACTCCCAAAATTTGTGGGAATTTTGCAGATTTGCTGAATGGAGACTTGTTTATAAAGAGCATTACAGAAGTGTGTGTGCATGTGTGTGAGTTTAGACTACAAACAGAACATGAGAAATGATTAATGGAGGTGGGGGAGAAATAACATCAATCTCAAAGTTACTGACACTCCACCAATTCCAAGAAAACTTATAGTCTTCATGCTTAGCCAAATACACTTCCTTTAGGCTTGATTTCTGAATCTGCTTCACAGAAGCCTAGTAGTTGGGTTTTGTCTTTTATTGTTTACTTGTTTCAGTCATTAGGCTGCGGCCATACTGGGGCACCGGCTTGAATTTTTAGTCGAATGAATTGACCCCAGTACTGAGTTTTTAAAGCCTGGTACTAATTCTTATTGGTCTCTTTTGGCAAACTACTAAGTCATGGGGATGTAAACACACCAACACAGATTAAGTGGTGGTGGGGTGGGACACACTGCCCACAAGGGGCTAAACAGAGGGGACAAACAAGGACAGGCGAACGGATTAAGTCGATTATATCAACTCCAGTGCGTAACTGGTACTTAATTTATCGACCCCGAAAGGATGAAAAGGCAAAGTCGACCTCGGCGGAATTTGAACTCAGAACGTAACGGCAGACAAAATACGGCTACGCATTTCGCCCGGCACGCTAACGTGTCTGCCAGCTCGCCGATAGCCACAGCCTTCCCATTGTTTCAACCGTGTCTTATATACTTACATATGTGTATGTGTGTGTGTGTGTGTGTGGTAGATGTAGCCATGTATCATCATAAACAATAAGAAATCTGTTCCTGTTCCCCTATCATCACCATAACTCAACATCTCAAACCACAACTTCAACAAAGGAATCTGCTAGACATAACACACAAATCTCCCATACCATCTTAAGAACAAAAAGAAGCAATAATACAATGGAAACCTCAATACTCAGCAAAATAGGATGGTCACAGCTGGAATGCCTTTAATCATAGGTCATCCTGATTAATGCAGATATGGAATGAACAGGAATAACATTCTGCACTGTACTTTCCACAAGGAAATACCATAAAACTCTTTTAAAAGGAAACTGAAACTAAAAATATACTAAACAAAGACAAACCCATACAACCCCGAGGTCAAATCTCCTGGTACTCACACCATCAACAGATTGTGTAAAAGCATAACCCATATATACGAAGAGTTCATGAAAAAAACAAAAGACGAAGACAGGTGGTGTATAAAATAAACAGATGTATTAGCATAACGCTCAGGAATTGAAAAAGTCTTTTATGTTTTGAGCCTATGCTCTTCTACAGAAAAGGACACAGAAAAAAAACAAGGAGAGAAAAAAAAATGCGTGTAGTGGCTACCGATCTATCTGGTTGTGTGTTCGCAATGTAAATTCTGCTTTTACTTGTTTGGACATGAACTTGCCAGGAAGCATCTGACGGAGCATATGAAATGTTCCGTAGGTAGTTGACACCTGTAGCTAACAGCCACATACTAACAGCCACATACTTGTGAAAGCTTACCATAGCGTTTAATCTAAATACAGTGAAATTCTAAGACTTCATTTTTTTTGTGGGCATATATGGGTTAAATTAATAAGACAGAAGCAGATGAGACCTGAAGCACCACCCTTGGGGTCAGTTGAATTGATGCACAACTGACTGACTTGGTAACGCTGGGGTGTTTTGGTTTTGAGATGACGATTCAATGAGATCTGTATAAAGTGGACAGGTGAGAGAGCTGCATTGGTATTTGAAGAGAAGCAGATCAAACGGAAAAGGACTAAACTGCCCCAAAACCATCAACCAATGAGAGAAATCTGGGGGGGGGGTCATCGTCTCATGGCAACAGGTTGTGGGTGTGTATGTGTGTGTCTGGAATGGTTTCTATATGCACGCATGTATGTATACACGATATATGTATATACATATGCAGATATCAAGCTGGCAAGAGGAGCCTCTATGCAACCGGTCTGTCGACACATTAAAAATAGCAGCCAAATTGCTCCTAAATTGCAGGTTTAGAGAATGCAGTCACTGGGTCAGGTACAGAATGTCTATGATAATAGGTCTGCTTGGTGAGACAAGACCTGGGGGTTAAAGAGTATAACTAGAGGTAAAATATGAGCTGACAAATTATTTAGAAGAACAACAATGATGACAATGAAGACTAAAAGAGAAGTCCAAGGAATCCCAGAACTAGGGAGGTTGTTATCGACTTGAAGAATGTGATGTGTCAACTTTTAAAAAAAATCTACCACATTCCTCCTGCAGTCACAGTTGTTAAGGGGCCAAGGTGTGCACACTTAGCAACATCAGAAAAGTGTAACCCCACCTATATTTCTAGATACTGATTTCAAATTTTGGCACAAGGCCAGCAAGTTCGGGGGAGGGGTTAAGTCAATAACACTGACCCCGATGCTCAACTGGTACTCATCTTATCGAACCTGGAAGGATAAAAGGCAAAGTTGACCCCAGTGGAATTTGAACTCGGAATATAAAGACGGATGAAACACAGCTAAGCATTTTGCCCAGCGTGCTAACAATTCTGCCAGCTCACCATTGATGTAAATAAAACATTACAATTATAACAAAAAAAAAAAAAAACCCAAAAAACATTAACCCTCTAAGAGAGATTAATTAAATCACACCAGAAGTAAACCAAGTCTGGCTTTTTACTGATCTCGTCCCACAGTTGTACTAAATATGGAAACAGTAAATATATACAGATCACATGCACATCTAAAAATTGAAAGCGGTTACTATATAAAGAATTTTAATTACGAGGTGCATAAATTATTCATTTGGACAAGAAATTTGACTGCACAACATTTGTGTAGTAAATTGTACTGACTGACTGTTTAGGAACACACATACACACACGTGTGTAGGTACGTGTTTGTATACATATACATAACCTATTTCTTTATTGCCCACAAGGGGCTAAACATAGAGGGGACAAACAAGGACAGACAAAGGGATTAATTCGATTACATCGACCGCAGTGTGTAACTGGTACTTAATTTATTGACCCCGAAAGGATGAAAGGCAAAGTTGACCTCGGCGGAATCTGAACTCAGAACGTAACGGCAGACGAAATACCTATTTCTTTACTACCCACAAGGGGCTAAACACAGAGGGGACAAACAAGAACAGACAAAGGGATTAAGTCGATTACATCGACCCCAGTGCGTAACTGGTACTTAATTTATTGACACCAAAATGATGAAAGGCAAAGTTGACCTCGGCGGAATCTGAACTTAGAACGTAACGGCAGACGAAATACCTATTTCTTTACTACCCACAAGGGGCTAAACACAGAGGGGACAAACAAGGACAGACAAAGGGATTAATTCGATTACATCGACCCCAGTGCGTAACTGGTACTTAATTTATTGACCCCGAAAGGGTGAAAGGCAAAGTTGACCTCGGCAGAATTTGAACTCAGAAAGTAGTGGCAGACGAAATACCGCTAAGCATTTCGCCTGGTGTGCTAACGTTTCTGCCAGCCCTACATTTTATAAATATGTATCTTACGTAATTCAGTCATTGGACTACGGCCATGCTGGGGCACAACTTTGAAATGTTTAAGTTGAACAAATTGATCTCATTACTTTTTGTTTGTTTCTATTCTTACTTTGTTTCAGTCGTTAGACTGCGGCCATGCTGGGGCACTGCCTTGACATTTTTAGTCGAATGAATTGACGCCAGCATCTCGCTTTGGAACCTGGTGCTTATTCTATCGATTTCTTTTGCCGAAACGCTAAGTTATGTGGGACACAAACGCACCAACAGCGGTTGTCAAGCGGCGGAGTGGGAGGGAGACAAACATAGACACGAAGACACACACACACACAAATACATACTACCGGTAGTTTTGGCCGGCCTGAGACAATAATAAAAGATATTTTTCCAAACACGCCCCACAGTGAGATTGAACCCGAGACCCTGTGCCTAGGAAGCCCGCTTTTTAATAAACAATGGTAACACTACGCGTTTAGAACTCTTTCCATGTTTATAAACACATAAGCATTTACCACCATTCATATCCATTCACACGTACATGTTTCGTGTCGTTAAAGCCTCATGTTAGCCCTGAACGAACGAGCAACTAGCTTATAAATCAAAAGGGGATCCTGCCGTGGCCATCACGTTCCAGTATATCTATCACTACAATTACTCAAGCCCTTCCTTCTTTGTTTATCTCAAGACGGAAGCGTTTGATTCGAAGCTACTCGGCTGCTATTTGTAGCAGGTCGGCCGACAACATTCCAGTTTCGTCCCCCTCTTATGTTACTTTGTGTAACAAATAATTTAAGTGTATGTACTAATTCCAGCCGCAAACCCGTCAATATAATAACACACACACAAACCACCACCACGCACCAGAAATGATTAAATTACAACAAAATACATTAGTTGACACTTTCAGGGCGGAAACTGTACCAAGTAATATATATTTATATAAACAAACTTCTGAAAAATTTATTTCTTTCTTTTTTACACACACACACTAGACAGACAGGCAGGCCAAGACAAACGGGTGTTTTGAAGTAGAGCAGTTATATATATATGGGGCCACCAACTTTAGGAAGTTCTACCCCTCGGAAAGAAATAGAAATATTAACAAAAAAAAAAAAAAAAAAAAGCTCCTGGTACTACTTAAGAACAGTGGTCCCGGTGCGCGCACTCGCGCAAGCTAGTCATGACTAGTCGATCCTTTGTGTTTTTGTGTTTTATTTACTTTGTTTAAAAAAAATTTACTTTGTGTTTTTGTTTTATTTACTTTGTTTAACAAAAATTATTTACTTTGTGTAAAAAAATTATTTTGTTTTATTTACTTTGCTAGGTAGTCGTTGTAGGATCGACTAGTCACGACTAGCTAGCGCGGGTGCGCGAGTGCGCGCACCGGGACCACTGTTCTTAAGTAATACAAAACTCCTTTGGTTAACAATTCTTATCTTTTTTCTTTTTAAAAATCAACCGTTGCAGATCTTTTATTCTGTAAGTGTATCATCTAAACTACATGTACCAGTAATATATTCGGGAGCTTCACATAAATCATATCATATTTAGTAGCACTGATCGTTAAAATTAAATGAGCAGTCTGACTCAAATGACGACGGCGTTGGTGGCGGAGCAATATCTAAGTTGAACCTACAATAAAAGTTTCCCCAGCCCTGAATAGACACAGACACACACACACACAGAGCAATAAATCTAGGGTTCACTTCTCACCTATCTGAATACATAAATACAAGCATAATCACACACACACAAATAGATAGATATTTATACACACACACATTCCTCAAATAGCTAAAGGAACGATCAGTATGGCCGGATGTATATTGTGTACAAGACTATGTTTATGCACACACACGTATGTATACGTGTACGTATATATACATACATATGTATGTATATATGTATACATAGCGCCAGTCGAGATATATAACTTGTCATTTGCCAGGAGACGGAAATATTAAATAGGATCGTTTGACATAAATAGGGACAGGAGAACAAAAGGACAAGTTGTGGTGAGCAACTTGTGATAAAAAAGTGAAACATATTTGGCGTTCGCATAACAGGCTTTTTATTATTATTTTTTTATACTTGCTTCAGTCATTTTGACTGCGGCCATGCTGGAGCACCGCCTTTAGTCGAGCAAATCGACCCCCCAGGATTTATTCTTTGTTAAGCCTAGTACTTATTCTATCGGTTCTCTTTTTGCCGAACCGCTATGTTACGGGGACGTAAACACACCAGCATCGGTTGACAAGCGATGTTGGGGGTGGGGGGCAAACACACACACATATAAATGGGCTTCTTTCAGTTTCCGTCTACCAAATCTACTCACAAGGCTTTAGTCGGCCCGAGGCTATAGTAGAAGTAGAAGACACTCGCCCAAGGTGCCACGCAGTGGGACTGAACCCATTTGAAGTGAAGAGAAAGGGTATATACAGGATGTACCCGATCTTCTTCGATTACACCTTCTCCTCGACTTAAGACCGAGTTCCGTTCCGACTGACAGGTCGAAAATCGATCTGGTCGTATGTCGGGTTTAAATTTTTCAACACTATTTTCATTCAAACACAGCTGATGCTTGAAAGCGACTGAGTGAGAGATAGTGACAAGCAGTGGATGCCTGAGTCTGAGAGAGGCTTGCGTTGCCAGATGCTGCCATAGTTATCCTCCGAGCAGCTGCCCAACGTCCCAAAATCGATTATTCGTTTATCTACATATTTTTTGTGGTCGTAAGTCGAGGCGTATTATTACGTCCCTTACACGTCTGAATTTTTCATTCCCTACGTTTTCCAAAATACTTTGACAGTACATACCAACAGTTCTCAACCATTAAAAAAAAATCTATCTATGGACCCCCTTTGATTACCATTTCATTGTATGGACCCCCATTGCCATTGAATGTTTTAAAGTTTAGTTTTATAGTTACTTTTTTCAAAATTCTTATTTTGCTTTTCACACATTAACTTGTGTAGGCTGAATTGTAAAAACGTTAAAGAAACCTGTTTCTTACAATAAATACATTAATAAAATCTAAAGCAACATTTTTTCATGGACCCCCAAAGGACCATACGGATCCAGGTTGATAAATATTGGTTTATTCAGTATACCTACAATGTCCCATTTTTCTACGTATACTTTAAGGCTGATTAAATAGATATTAAATAGAGTTGTGGTGCACCTGAGCACTGTATACAATAATTTCATTATTATATTAAAGTAAGAGCTTTTGGAAAACCGCGAGGGTCCTAAACTAGAATCAGGAGACAGTTCTATAACCTGTTTTCTAGACAACAACGCTTCGAGACCTAGGTAAATAGCATTTAGGGAGCACCTAAATCGCACTTACGGTAAATAGCACCTACGGAGGCCAGGGGTTGCAACACATTTTACGGGGATGTGGATCGTCGTGAATTAGGGTCAGCAGTGCTATGCATCGGTTTCCTGCTTGACACTGTTTTAGAGTCGAACTGTTGTTCACAAATGAATTTTTTGCAATTTAGGACGCTGAAATAGGAGATTACCGGGTGTCGGAAGGGAGTATTGTGACAAAGACAAATTGTGCCCCACAAATACTTAGTCATAGTTTTCATTTATTTACATCAAGCGTTACCATAGTAACTGAGTGTCATAGCTACTGGAGAATATAGGGCCTATAATACATGGATACATATTCGTGTGTGTATCTGTGTGCACGTGCATGCACGTGAGTGTTTGTGTGTGAGTGTATGTACGAGAGAGTGTGTGTGTGTGTTTGTTCGAGTGTTCGTGTGTATGCAAGCGTGAGAAATGGAGAGAAGGGACAAAATGACAATTGTCAAAATAAATGTTAAACTTCAAAAATGACCGAAGTTGTTCCTGACCAGTCGGAGCTGACCTGGGACTGAACAACAATTTTTAAGGAAGAACTCCCGTCTTATTTCTCTCCGGCAGACGTGTTTCCTTCAAAGTAAATAGTAAAGAATGAGTCTTAGGAAACTTGAGAGAATTGCGAAGGCAAGGGAAACGTGAGGGGGGAACCATTCGATAAAAATTTGCAGAAATACTTACAATATATGTGAGTTGTTGTAGACCATGCTTTAGTAGATGGCTTTGTATATAACCGAAAACGTGAGGAAGGTTAGCCGTCCTTCCTTTCGTATTTGGAGATAACGGGTGATAAATAAAGTGTTTCCTCACGGCGGAGACAAAAACGAAAATGTGAAACAAGAGAGCAGAAGAAAGGGGAAGAGAGGAAGTTAGAGGGGGAGGAGGAGGAAAGACTGAAGAAGCAAAGAGTGTGAGGGGGAGAATGAGAGAGGCTTAAGTTATGAATGAGAAAGACAAAAAAAAAAAAAAAACGAGGGAGGAGCGAAAGGAAGGGAATTGAAGAGAAAACGAGAGAGAATGAGGGGGAGGCAGACAATACATGGAATGAGTGGGCGATTAATGAGAAATGGACACGGAAATATGACACACACACATATACACACACACACACATGAGAGTGTGTGTGTGTGTCTCTATATATATATATATATATATATATATATAGAGACACACACACACACTCTCATGTGTGTGTGTGTGTATATGTGTGTGTGTCATATTTCCGTGTCCATATATATATATATATAGAGAGAGAGAGAGAGAGCAGGAGTCAGGATGGCCGAGCGGTCTAAGGCGCTGCGTTCAGGTCGCAGTCGGGTCTTCCCGGCGTGGGTTCGAATCCCACTTCTGACAAACTAATTTTTCTTTTAATGGCGGTGCCCCAGCATGGCCACAGCTCAAGAGCTGAAACTGGAAAACATAAACATTTATTTATTTATTTATTTATTTATTCTTTATACCGATCTAATTCCGAAACGCGCGCACGTGGGTAACCTAATATCGATTGATTTTCGTTATTTTTCCCTTTTGCCTGCGTGGATTGTTTTCAAGTACTTTGGTTTTTCTGGGAACCCCTTTTAAAGTAGAAGGAATAGCTAAGATTTTTTGACTGCTATTTCGAAACTTCGGTATGTGGTGAAGCAAATCTTTGCTGAACCCTAATTATAAAGTATTACTTAAGCTTACCATGAAATGGTCTTTTTCATGCCGAATTCTACTTGGTAAAATTACTGATTACTTCTTAATTAATTTTACCCTTTGTTATTATATATACATACATACATACACAGGTAGACAGTTATCTTTTATCTTTTACTATTTTCAAGTCAAAGGCTGGGGGGCCCTTCCAGCGTGTTTGGGTCTCCTTTCTGTACTGTTTTTGGTGAATTAGCGAGTTGGACGAAGTTACTCTTCTTTGGGGGCCCCTGCTGCGATTGTGAGTCCATCTGGTATTTCAGATAAAAATTTGTCCAGATGCTCCTTGAAGACCTCCACATGCATACCTTGCAAATCTCTGAAGCTGTTTGTCAGAATGTCGAATAGTTTTGGACCCCTGAAACCCAAGCTGTGGGTCCTTATTCGAGATGGTGAAGACGGAGCCTTTGGTATTATAGTTCGTGCCGTCCAGTTCGATGGTTGGTATAGCTTTCAATTCCAAAGTTGGGAGCTATCGCTTCCAGGACCTTCTACGTGAATGTCACTGTATATCTTTCTCACCTTCTCTCTATGAAGTAGAGCTTCAGTTCCTTTTGGCCCCTCCACCTGTTTCACCGAGTCAATTATCTTTGTGTAGTGGTGCTGAATTGTCTCAAGTTACCCCTGAGGTACATAGATATATGCACTTCATACACGTATTTCATACATAATCACTCACATACACACGTTTATTGGAAGAAATCTCTCTATATAAAACTGTAGTTGTGTGAGTGTCTGTCCCCTTCGATTTAGATTCCTAACTACTTCCACATTTTGCGGTGCAGTTTAACCAAATTCGGGTATCTTATAGTCGTGATTCAAATCGAGCCCGTCTGGGTATTAGCGCGCGTCTACGATGAGTCTACGATTTTAAAAATAATTTAACATAATTTTTTATTCCATTTTAATGCATAATTTTTCGTGTGTCGATGGCGGCGGAGTTGGTGTCCACGCTCACATCTGCACCTGTTTGCTTCTCCCCTCCCTCGTGAAGCTGCGGGGAAGGGAGTGTAAGGAAATCAACGTCGTAAAGCGTTGTCAAGGAAACCAGCGTTCTTTTAGAACAACGACTTCATGGCTTGAAGACACCAAAACAGAAATGGCTAAGAAAGCCCGAATTGGCATCTATAAGGGAAGTAACTCTCTAAAAATGCTTATATAGTTATTTCCCTTACAAACCCGAGCAACGCCGGGCGATACTGCTAGTAAGAATATAAAACTCAATACAAGTGTGTGTGTGTGTTATAAGAATGACTTAAGGGCTGACAGTTTCGTGCAAGGAACTTCTTTACACACACACACACACACGAGGAAGAGAGTATTCAAGCAGAACTTATCCGTGTCTGAGCGACCCTCAGGCGACAGACATAAAAAATAACTGGATATCGAACAGAGAGGTAAAACTTGGGAATCGACGAAGTCAACAGTTTCGAACGATGTGTGTGTATGTGTGAAATTGTATGTGTGTGTGTGTGATAGGAATGATGAAGGGGGAGAGTGAAAAATAAAGGGGGGAGAGTGAAAGGAAGAAAAAAAAATTGAGGAAGAGAAAGAATGTGAGAGAGAGGGAGGGTGAAAGTAGGAGGGGAGAGAGAGTGCATGTGAGAAAGATGGGGAGGAGGAAGAGAATAAGAATGAGAGCGGAGAAAAGAGATTAAAAGAGAATAATGAGGAAGACAAAATATCAGAACTTAACTACAAATAAACAAGGAGTAGGAAATTAAAAAAAGCGTACGTATTGGGTACAGAAAGAGAAGGAAGGAAGCAAGCAAGAGAGAGAGAGAGAAAGAAAGAGAGTAGTGGAACAGAGAGAGAGAGAGAGATGAGAAAGAAAAAAGTGATCGAAAAATTGTAAAGCTTGTATGTGTGTGTGTGTGTGTGTGTGTGAGTGAAAGCCTTCATCAGCAACAAGTGACACTGAAAGATTTCCTTTCGACAGCCAGAACAAAACACATATATTATGTATATATATGAGTCACATGATTGATCCCCTTAACGCAGGAAAGAGGAGGGGGAGGAGGAGGGAGAAACGGGGGGAAGGGGAAGCGAGAAAGATATGGTGCAGAGAGAGAGAGCGCGAGAGGAGGAGGAGGGAGAAACGGGGGAGGGGAAGCGAGAAAGATATGGTGCAGAGTGAGAGAGAGAGAGAGCAAGAGAGGAGGCGGGGGGCGGGGAACTTTCTCCTCTGACCCAGCTCGACATTCTCGAAAATCCCTGCCGACAAAACTCCCTACATACTTTTTTTCTTTTTCTTTTCGGTTTCGCTCTCCGCCTTCCCAAAACACGGCCGGCCCTAACATTCCTATCTTATCGTCTGCTTTGCTTGCCTGCCTTCCTGCCTGCCTTTCTTCCCTTTCGTGTGTGTACCCTTAAACTTCTCTTACAACATACCAACAGCGTCGTAACTGGAAATTAATGAATGAAATATCCGTCGTCGACTTCTTTCTTCTTCTCCCACTCTACAACAATGTCACTCCCGGTTACCCCCACGGAACAGAAAAGGAAACTTGAACACACACACACACACACACACACAAAATAAATAAATAAAATGTGCGCGTCAATGGGGGTGAGAACGAAGTTAATAAATAAATAAATAAAACCCGAAAACGGGAAGCTTTTAATTATGGGTTCACTTCTTATTTGTTACACAACTGAGTCAGCAGCTGAACGATTTACTTTTAGTAAATTGCATTGGAAAAGGTATGAAACCCCCCCCCACACACACACGCGCGCGCGCGCGCTCTGTCTCTCTCTCTCTCTCTCCCTCGCTCGCTCTTTCTCTTGTTTAAATAGACGCGCATAACATGCATGTCAAAGGAAAAATCGTATGTTCTTTTTCTCTCCCCCCTCTCTAGTATTTCAACAGTTTATTTAATTAGGGTATTATTGAACATAAAGAAAGACGTGGGGGAGAGGGAGAGAGAAGGTAAGAGAGAGAGAGAGGGAGGAAGGATGTAAGAGATTGTGAAAGGTGCAAGTGAATGGAGAGGGGAGAGAGACAGAGTAAGAAGGTAAAGCATGTGAGGAGAGAAAAAAAGTAGGAAAGAAGAACAGTGAAAAGGGAGAGAGAGAAAAAGAAAAGGGAGACTGAGATGTGAGAGAGAGAGAGATGTGGAGGTGTAGATGGGAGAAAAAGTAGGAAAAGGAAGAGGAATTAGATATATGGAGAACAGTGAAAGGGAGAGAGAGAAAAAGAAAAGGGAGACTGAGATGTGAGAGAGAGAGAGAGAGAGATGTGGAGGTGTAGATGGGAGAAAAAGTAGGAAAAGGAAGAGGAATGAGATATATGGAGAACAGTGAAAGGGAGAGAGAGAAAAAGAAAAGGGTGACTGAGATGTGAGAGAGAGAGAGAGAGAGATGTGGAGGTGTAGATGGGAGAAAAAGTAGGAAAAGGAAGAGGAATTAGATATATGGAGAACAGTGAAAGGGAGAGAGAGAAAAAGAAAAGGGAGACTGTGAGAGAGAGAGAGAGAGAGAGATGTGGAGGTGTAGATGGGAGAAAAAGTAGGAAAAGGAAGAGGAATGAGATATATGGAGAACAGTGAAAGGGAGAGAGAGAAAAAGAAAAGGGTGACTGAGATGTGTGAGAGAGAGAGAGAGAGGTGGGGAGGTGTACGAGGGAAAGAAGAGAGGAGAGGAAAAGAAGAAAAGGATATAAGAAAAAAATTGGAAAAGCATATAAGAAAGAAAAAAAAATTGGAAGGAAATAGATGAAGAGGGAAAGAGGGGGAGAGAAATAGTGAAATCCCAATATTTATGTAAACTGGAGAATATTTTTTTTCATGTTGTTCCAAAATAAATTGTTTCAAATGAAAGCTGATGACAGAGGAACCAGCAAAGAGTAGGAAATATGAAACTGAATGAAAACTTTTAAGTCACCAAAAACAGAGTAAATTTCCTTAAAGACAAATAAAAGAAAGAAAAAACAAACAAACACAAAAAGTCTGTAAGGAAACACTATTTTTTTCAAGGGCAAAGAAAAATCGCGTGAATTAGAGGTTGCAGCTTTCATCATCATTCTTATCGTTTTAGCATCCACTTTTTCCCCCATGCTTGCATGCGTCAGAAGGAATTCGTAGCCACGGGCGGTTTCAAACCAATTAAATCTGCCCTAATTGAGCCCTGCATCAAGAAAGGGCTCAGTGCACATGCTCAAGTGGAGGATGTGATGATGAATTCGTTGTATGCCATTGTGGCTAATGGTGGAGCCTCAAGCCCTCAATGCTTTTTTTGGCTGGGACTGGTATATTACACAAAGCATAAAACATCAACCTTCAGCTTTTGTGGAGTAGACGGCCCAACTGATAATTCTCTAATTGGGCCCTGCACTTCCTAGTGCCAGCCCTGTTTAGTGCACAACACTTTCTACAGCCAGTTCCTTTCCAGTTGTCAACACTCATGTTTACACACACACGTGCATATATACACATCAGGCTTCCTTCAGTTTTTGTCCACAAAGTCCACTCACAAGGTTTTGTTTGGTTGACCTGAAGCCATAAAAGATGACACTTGCCCCCAAGGTGCCATGCAGTGGTACTGAACCTGAAACCCTATTGGTTGGATAGCGAAAATATGTGGCACATCTAGAAATGCCTTGCAATGCACCAGTGCACTGTGGGCAGACTTTTTGCAATCCTCTGTGATACTGTCTCAAGTGTGGAGCATAAGTGCCCTTAAGTTTAATCCTTTAGCAGTTAAACTGGCCATATCCAGGCTAAATATGCTACCAGATCCAGCCTATCACACCTACCCTTCAATGCCACTATAAAATATACAATCTCAAAATTTCTAAGCAACAAAACTTGCAACTGTCAAGTCATGACCATTTTTTACCAATACTAAGGCCTGCATTCTGTTCTTTTCTCATGGCTGTGTTTCTCTCATTCTTTCTTTCTTTCTCTTTCATTCTTTCTCTCTCACTCTCTCTCTCCATATCCCTCCCCAAATGCAACCCCCCCCCCTCTCTTCTCAGTTTATTCTGCTTTGTGCTCTTCAGTTTCATCAACCCAATACAATGGCAAAATTCCATATTGAAATACCATGTAAAATACTCTGGAGTAAGGGGGTGTCAGTGGTGGTGGTGGCATTGGTGCAAGGGTGACGATGGTGGTGGCGTTAGGGTGGCGATGGCGTGAGGGTGGTGATGGTACATCATCATTCTCTACTTGTGGGTAATAAAGAAATAGGTACATCATAATTCTCTATTAAATGTGTTTAGCAGGAGAAAAATACTGAAAAACATCAATACATGTTAGAGTGATAGAAACAAGGAAAGTATTAGGTGGTCATAAGATGTGCTAGAAATAACAGTTAAATTGCCCGTAAATGACATATCAAAAAAAAAAAAATTTTTTTTTTGCGCAATCGTAGGAGTTCCTTTGTGTAGAACACAAACTCACATTTTCTGAAAATTCCAAAAAAAATATTAAAAAAAGTTGCGGGGTTATAGGGGGTTCTTAAACCAGAATTCTGCCAAGAAACTAACTTTACAGCTAGGATAAAAATAAACAAAAAAAAAACGACCCCTTGAACATCATCACCATCATTCTGAAAGGACATGTGACACTTGTCTGTTATCCCCTCCTTGTAGAATCGGTGCCATCCACGCCCCTATCCTAACTACACTTCCACAGCTCCCAAAAATGCAAAGGAATTTCGCTCTCACTGAAATGATTGGCCTGCCCAAAGAAGAAATAAAAGCCAAAGTATTGGCGCCTACAAAGTCGTTCTCCATTGCCACCACAGCTAGCCCCCGCCCCCCGGCCATCCTCCACCAGGATACTGAATGGTCTTTGGATGGTTGACTGGTTGGTTGGTTTGCCTGCTGGTTGGGTTATATTTAGCAACACATCCTTTCAAACAAAGTCACTTCATACACATACAGTTTATATAAAGAACATTTGAAATAAAAAGGTTATCGACCCATCACCCCATTTCCACACACACACACACACAAACAGATGTATATCTATACATTTATACATATTTGTATACACATACGTGTGTGTGTGTGCGTATCTATCTATCTATCTATATATATATATCTTTTATTTGTTTCAGTCATTTGACTGTGGCCATGCTGGAGCACCGCCTTTAGTCGAGCTAATCGTTCCTAGGACTTATTCTTTGTAAGCCTAGTACTATTCTATCAGTCTCTTTTGCCAAACCGCTAAGTTATGGGGACGCAAACACACCAGCATCAGTTGTCAAGCGATGATTGTGAGACAAACACAGGCACACAAACATACACACACACACACATATATATATATATACACACACGACCGGTTTCTTTCAGTTTCCATCTACCAAATCCATTCACAAGGCTTTGGTCGGCCCGATGCTATAAAAGAAGACACTTGCCCAAGGTGCCACGCAGTGGGACTGAACCCGGAACCATGTGGTTGGTAAGCGAGCTACTTACCACGCAGCCACTCCTGTGCCTATATATATCTATGTGTGTGCATATATATGTCTATACATGTATGTATATATATGTTTATAAATATATTCATAAGCATGTGTGTGTGTGTGTGTGTATATATATATATATATATATATATATATTGTTGTTATCTTTATAAAGTGCAAGTACCATTGACAAATATTCCAGTTATTTGATCAACAGATTAATCCACTTATTAAATTAGAGTCATACATAGATGCATACAGAGAAACTTGCAGACATATGCAAAGAGACAGACACCCGCCATACACACATATGTCCACAACCATACGTATACATCCATACACACATGACCATGATTTTGTCTTGGTTATCTTTCTGAAGTAGAGTTGACCCTCTCAATATGTGAGAGGAGACCAGAATATTATGTATACAGGCTAACCCACTCCTTGTTTGTCTTATCAACTTCTGCAGCAGGGTGTGGCAGGGTTGGCTTGTCTCCTTCTCCATTGCCAGAGTGGCTGCAGTAAGTCACTGGATAGGAACTAAGAGATATTTTGGAGTTTGGAGGGAGAGAGGAGTGGTAAAGAGCTTGCGGATTGGGGAGGGAGGGAGAGAGAGAGAGAATGAGAGATGTATTAGAAAATGAGAAAGAGTGTTGTGTGAGAGAAAAAATGAGATGAATCACAGAGGGAATGAGAGAGGGAGAGAGAGGAGAGAGGGGGAGGAGAGGGAGAGAGAGAGGTGAGAAGGGAGGAGAGATAAAGAGAGAATGGAAGATGTACCAGATAGCAGGAGAAAGAGATGCATCAAAGAGAAAGATGTATCAGAAGAGAGAGAGACAGAGAGAGACTGTACCAGAAGACAAAAAGATGTTGGTGTGTGTGTGTGTGTGTGTGTGAGTACCAGAAGAGAGACAGAGAGAGATTTAGAAGAGATGCTGTCATGTGCATTGAAGTGTGAATGAGTGGCAACAAGGAACTGAAGTGGTGAACCCCCCCCCCGGAAAGACTTAGAAAGAGAAGGAATAGGGATAGAATAAAGAGAAAGAAAGATAGAAAAAAAGGACAGAACCATCTAGAGAGAAAGAAACCTTTAGTTGTGATAAAAAAAATATGGAGGAGCCAAAGAGTTTAAGGGTGGGGGAAGAGGGTAGATGTAGAGACATGATGTCTATCAATCTCTGAGAGAATATATACATTTTCTGTATATGCTGCTACATCATACGTGTGTGTGTGTGTGTGTGTGTGTGGTGTGTGTGTTGTGTGTGTGTGTGTGTGTATATTATATATATATATATATATATATATATATATATAGATATATATATATATATATATAGAGAGAGAGAGAGAGAGAGAGAGAGAGAAAGAGACATATAGACACATGCATACACACAAACATATAGACACATATGCACATACATGCACACATATATACACATACACACACATATACACACACACGCACATACACACACATATATATACACACTCACGCACATATATATATATATATATATCAGGCATAAACCTTTACTGAAAACAGCCAAAAGAAATTAATGATATTATAATCAGCTTCCTTCTGTCTCCTTGAATCTTACTTTGAGTTCTATGTTCTATATTGCACCATTCCTGAAAATATGAAGTGTGTTTTATGTGTGTGAGTGTGTGTGTGTGTGTGTGGAGGGGGGCAAGCAATGCACGCACAATCACACGCACCCAACTGGAATGCTTTTGCCCATCACTGTCAGCATTTGGTGACTCTCGTCGCAATTGATACTATTACTGCTCCCAGAGAAGCTCGACAAGATTCCGCATTACTATGTTATGATAACACGAATGCTTCATATTTTATATCCTGATTCTTCATCAGGATGGATGAGTGTGCTCTAAAAGCTGTGTCAGGAATATCCAACCTTATGTTGGTTGCTACACAGTTTGAGATGTTAAAATTTTTTGCAAGATTTTGTTGTTTTTGGAGCCTTAAAGGAAATGACTTTATCTTTGAACCAAACAAGAGAACCAGTTCAATTTGTTTGTTCAGTTTTGGAGCCTTATAGGAAATGCCTTTATCTCTGAGCCAAGCAACAGATACAGTTCAATTCTTGTGGTCAGATTTGGAGCCTTATAGGAAATGCCTTTATATTTGAGCCAAACAAGAGATCCAGTCGAATTTGTTTGTTCAGTTTTGGAGCCTTATAGGAAATGCCTTTATCTCTGAGCCAAGCAAGAAAACCAGTCCAATTTGTTTGTTCAGTTTTGGAGCCTTATAGGAAATGCCTTTATCTTTGAGCCAAACAAGAGAACCAGTCCAATTCTTTGGGATATTCTGTCATCGGAGACAAATAAAGAAAATGGGGAGGGTATAGATTAAGGAAATGTCGACATGGAGGACAGGAATAAGGAGATGAAGAAAGAAAAGAAAAAAGCATAAAAATTCACAGTTCAACTTTCCGATCTTGTAAAAATAAGACATCAAGATGGATGGATGCATATATTTATATACACGCAGGTATCTGGAAAGTAAATACACACCATTTTGGAAAGACTTATTTCAAGAAACAAAATGTCATTTGATGCGTTTAAATACTTAATCTAGTACTTAGTAGACATGCCAAGTGCATAAGACAAGTTTGAAGTATCAGGCAGCATCCACTGATGAACCGTTATGAGGAGGGGTGTCGATATTTTTGAGAGGTCTATGGAATTATGCAGGCATGTAATGTTTGTATACATATATATATATATATATTTTTTTATTTAACTAGTTTCAGTTAGTTGACTGTGGCCATGCTGGAGCACCGCCTCAAATGGTTTTAGGCGAAAAAAATCAACCCCTGGACTATTTTATTTCAAAGTCTAGTACTTATTCTATAGTTCTCTTGAGTTGAACCGCTAAGTTACAGGAACGTAAACACACCAACACCAGTTATGTGGTGGACAAACACAAAAACACACACATCATCATCATCATATATATATATACAACAGGCTTCTTTCAGTTTCCGTCAGCCAAATCCACTCGCAAGGCTTTGGTCGGCTCGAGGCTATAGTAGAAGACGCTTGTCCAAAGTGCCCGGAACCATGTGGTTGGGAAGTAAGCTTCCTACCACACAGCCACGCCTGTGTCAATATATATATATATATGTACATGCAGTGATATTTACCAATGGATGGATTGATGTGTATATAGATATACACAGTCAGGAGTAGCAATAGCTTGTAAAGCAACTAGATTGAGAGTAATGAGCTTGTTTACAGTAAAAACATAGAATAAATACCAAGGATTTAATATCAAGAGTGTGCAAAAGATTTAAGAACATGTATGAGCAAGAGAGAGAGAGAGAGAAAGAGAGAACACACATGTCGTGTGTGTGTGTGTGGATGCAATGGCTAATCTTCAAGTAATTCTAAATAATAAGATTATCAGTTTGTATGACAAAACTGAAAATGATGAGGATTTATATTGACTGGTTCAGCACAACACAAGGCCATTTTAGTAAGAAGAGTTCATAAGCAATTGCAATCGAACTTTAATACACACACACACACAGAAATATATATATATATATATATATATATATATACATCAGAGTAAGCACATAAATGTTTATCATTTGTGATACATCATTTAACATCCATTGTCCATGCAGGCAAGCTGGAAGGCTGCACCAGACTCCAGTCTGATTTGGCAAGGTTTCTATGGCTGGATGCCCTTTCTTACGTCAACAACTCAGAGTGTAATGGATGCTTTTACTTGTCACTGGCACAGGTGCCAATTGCATGACACCAGTATCTGCCGGGTTTGTGATTTTACTTAGCTTCATGGGTCTTCTTCTTAAGCATGCCGTAGCGCCAACAAAGGTCTCAGTTATTTGTCATTGCTTCCGTGAGGCCCAACACTTGAAAGAAGCTTCTCATGTGTCACTTGGCATCGGCCACTTGCCACCGGCATTGACAGGAAATATTTCCCTGGTGTCTATGCATGATATATTGCACCATTCCTGAAAAAATGAAGTGTGTTTTATGTGTGTCTGTGGAGGGGGGCGAGCAATTTTTTTTTTTCAATCATTAGGGTAATTTGGGTTTTATGAAAGGCAAATATATCATCATTGTCTTTTAACATCTGTTCTCCATGCTTGCATGGGTTGGACGGCCTGATAGGGGTTGACCAGACTCCATTTGTCTGCTTTGGCATGGTTTTTACAACTGGATACCCTTCCTAAAGCTAACCACTTTACAGAGTGTACTGGGGAAGCAGCACACACACACCTTATAGTCCCCAGGTCAACCAAAGCCATGTGAATGGATTTGGTGGACAGAAACTGACAGTTGACTGTGGACATCCAGGAGCATTGCCTTAAAGGGGGTTTTTAGTTGAATAAATTCACCCCAGGACTTTGTAAACCTAGTACTTATCCTATCTGCCTCTTTTGCCGAACCGCTAAGTTATAGGGATGTAGATTGTCAACCATTGGTAGGAGGACAAACACACACATATATATATATATATGACAGGTTTCTTTCAGTTTCCATCTACCCAAGGTGCCATGCAGTGGGACTGAACTGGGAACTATGTGGTTGATATATATCATCATCATCATCGTTTAACGTCCGTTTTCCATACTAGCATGGGTTGGACAGTTCAACTGGGGTCTGGGAAGCCAGAAGGCTGCACCAGGCCCAGTCTGATCTGGCAGTGTTTCTACAGCTGGATGCCCTTCCTAACGTCAACCACTCCGTGAGTGTAGTGGGTGCTTTTTACGTGTCACTGGCACAGGTGCCAGACAAGGCTGGCAAACGGCCACGATCGGATGGTGCTTTATATGTATATACATACATACACATACATCAGTTCCTGTCTACCAAATTTAATCACATGTATGTGTGTGTTACTTCTCCTTGACATTACATATGATAGTTGTCACCATTATGCAAGTGATGCCTTAGATTTCAGTCTTTTAAGAAAACATGTCTGGTATAGGGAGAAGACACTACTTTATTTGGAAGCAAATGAAGGCTGACGACAGGAAGAGCATCCAGCTGTGGAAAATCAGCCTCAACAAATGCCATCCAAACCATGCAAGCATAGAAAAGTCAACATTAAAATGATGATGATGATAACAGTGATAATGATAAAATGATTCATTGGTCTAAATTACAAATCTGTAAACCTTTTAAGCCGTCAGTTTCATTTCACCCTACGTATGGTTGTCACGAGATATTTCGTGCAGGCAGTGGCTCTCATAACTTCTGATCTCAACTGATTGGGAGTGTTATTATCATGTACATTGTTTTGTCTTGGTATAGAAGATGGGCTACAGCAAATGTTCTGCTCAATACCACAGATTTGCTTGTCAGTTGTTTGACCGTAACCAGTTGAGCATGTCCCTTAGTGGTTGACGATATGTTCAGCTCTGATCACGAGCAGAAGTAGTTGGGGAGCATCATAGCCATGTGTTGAGAGGAATTCTTTGGGGTTTAAATAATTCACCTCTGGAAACATCTGTGTTTTATTCAACATCCTTAAACAACCCTTATTCAGGGATCATTTGAGTGGGATGGGCTACTTGACCTGAAGAAAATTCTAACAGGGTCCCACTTGGAAGGTCATGTGCTGTTTACCTTGATATGAGATCACCATGTAGAGCACCTACATTTGTGATGCATGTGTCTAGTGTACCCTTATCAGATGGGTTTACTGGGCTTCATATATTTTACTCCAGTGTCACTTTGATGTCATGCACTGCTCTCTCTCACTCAATCATCATCATCATCGTTTAACGTCCGTTTTCCATGCTAGCATGGGTTGGACGGTTCGACCGGGATCTGGGAAGCCAGGAGACTGCGCCAGGCTCCAGTCTGATCTGGCAGTGTTTCTACAGCTGGATGTCAATAATAATAATAATGATAATATTAACAACAATAATCCTCTCTACAATAAGCACAAGGCTTGAAATTTGGGGGAGAGGGATAGTTACTTACATCGACCCCAGTGCTCAACTGGTACTTATTTCATCAACACTGAAAGGATGAAAGGCAAAGTTGCCCACAGTGAAGATTTGAACAACTGTTTTGACATGTTTTTAATAGTTAGAGGCAGGGCTGTGGAATCGAAACAAAAAACTTTGACCGATTCCTCTACTATTGGCACCTCCAACTCCTCTATGTAACTGTGGTCTATTTTACCGACTCCGACTCCAGCTGCCCCTTAATTGTCTCTGACTCTGGACACAACGACTCTGGTTAGAAGAGGAAAAAGAGGGTGTGGAATAATATTTTAAAGCAACTGTTGAAAAGCCATTATCAACATCATAGTTTTAATCTTTTATTTTCTAATTATTATTATTGTTGTTTTTTTTACTTGTTTCATATATATATAGCAAAAGTAGGTAAAGACCCTCTTCAGTCAAGCATGACCATAGGATTGCACCTAGGAAGTTCCTCCTCTGAGGCACAAGTCTGGGTAAGTTTGTTTATGGAAGACCAATAGGAAGAAGTGGCTGTGTGGTAAGTAGCTTGCTTACTAACCACATGGTTCCGGGTTCAGTCCCACTGCATAGAACCTTAGGCAAGTGTTTTCTACTATAACCTCGGGCCGACCAGAGTCTTGTGAGTGGATTTGGTAGACGGAAACTGAAAGAAGCCCATCGTGTGTGTGTATATATATATATATATATAATATATATATTATATATATATATATGTATGTATGTGTGTGTATATGTTTGTGTGTCTGTGTTTGTCACCCCCCCAACATCGCTTGACAAATGATGCTGGTGTGTTTATGTCCCTGTAACTTAGCGGTTCGGCAAAAAGAGACCGATAGGATAAGTACTAGGCTTACGAAGAATAAGTCCTGGGGTCGATTTGCTCGACTAAAGGCGGTGCTCCAGCATGGCCACAGTCAAATGACTGAAACACGTAAAAGAGTTGCCCATACATACCAGCATTCCCTCTCCACCCCACCACTATTATCCTAGAGAAAGGCAGAAGGGCAGATATGGATTGGCACCACTGTCATCACAACTCATTTCTACAGCTTGATGAACTGAAATAAAGTTGAGCTGCTCAAGAACACATCACACAGCCTGGTCTGGGAATTGAACTCACTACCTCATGGTTATGACCCCGATACTCTAACCCAGTGGTTTTCAACCAGGGTTCCGCCAGTACAGTGCAGGGGTTCCGCAAGAAGTTACAAAAATGCTAGAATCGACAGTAATTTTTAATTCTCTTGTGCAGATATGTGTGCATAAGACAATTAAATTATTGCACAGGGGTTCCTCGAGCCAGTGAAATGTTTTCTTGGGGTTCCGCTCCAGCAAAAAGGTTGAAAAGCACTGCTCTAACCAATGAGATATAGTTCAGTGGTTAGAGCTATATATATGTATACACACATGCATGCACCCATGATGGGTCTCTTTCAGTTTCCGCCTACCAAATCCACACACAAGTGACCTGAACAATAACAATAATAATAATGATGATAATAATAACATCGAAAAATACCTAAGGAATGAGAAGCCAGGTTTGAAATTTCCCCAAGACACCTGAAGAAGGCTGGAGGGTATATCAGCCGAAATGTTGTGTTAACAACAAACAGGATGAGGGCAAATATCCGTCAAATGTAAATAAGACATAAAAAGATAGATACAAATATTGATGGGTAAATGTATAAAGACAGATAGGTAGGAAGGAAGAGAGAGATACAATCATATACAGGTAGATATAGACAGACGGCTTTTGGTAGATACAGGAGACAAGCAGGTAAGAATATAAACGTGTGTCTGCCACCCCAACATCGCTTGACAACCGATGCTGGTGTGTTTACGTCCCCGTAACTTAGCAGTTCAGCAAAAGAGCATGATAGAATAAGGGCAGAAATTAAGACTACGTACACCACCCGTTTTCGGCGCAACAAAAACCCTAACCTTAAACACCAGGTGCCCGTATTCTTTACTTTCGCCAGAATAAGTACTAACTAAGGCTTACAAAGAATAAGTCCTGGGGTCGATTTGCTCGACTAAAGGCGGTGCTCCAGCATGGCCGCAGTCAAATGGCTGGAGCAAATAACAGAATAAAAGAGACTGAGAGACAGATGTACAGATAGGTAAACAGTTGTATAAACGGACAATAATTTAAATATATATTAGATGACACATATACACGAATTCAGGTAGGTAGACAGAAAATTTGTTAAAATGAACTAGGATTAATTTTTACAAGCTAAGGGTTAACAGCGACTTCCCGGTCTCGGCGAAGCTGAGCATTGGGGAAATTTCGAAGTCACTATCAACGTGTTTCGTTCTAAAATGTGATATTCTACACCAGTGCCCCACAACCTTTTTTTCACTTGTGGAACGCCCCCCCTCCTTCCGGACCAATTCCGAACCAAAATATGGGATTTGCAGCATATTAGGAGGTCAGGGCACTTGATTCCACGCAAAAAATCCGAGTTTTTTTTTTTATTAGTGAAAATCGTGTAATTTTACCGATTCTTTTCAAAATTCGGCGGCACACCTGAACTAGAAATATAGGGGAAAAAAATTATATCCAGGTGACACTGCGGCACAATTAGCATCGTCTCGTGACACACAAGTGTGCCGCAACATATCGGATGCGGAGCACCGCTCTACGTGCGTGTTTTAACGCTTGATTTCACGTTAAGTTATAATAAAAACAATTTTACGTTAAGCTGAAGGATTATTCGATACTTTTGCAGAATGCAAATTTATTATTCTTTAACAAGAATAGTAATGACAGTAAACGGAGACTACATCATGTGAAGAGCATTGTCGGCCGAAACTTCGAAGTACTTGTCAATATGATTCTTGTTAGGGAATATTACGGCATCAAAGCTGCAAAATTATCGCAAAACTGTTATTCAGAGGTTCACGTTCGTCGGACAGTTTTGTGTGTGCATGCGTATATATATATATATATATTATATATATATATATATATTTAATCCAAACGGGGAACAAAAAACAACAACAATGGAACAATTACAGTATTATTATTAATAGGCGCTCAGGAAATGGAAGCATATGCATATATGTATATATATATGCATATATGTATATATACATGCATATATGTATATATACATGCATATATGTATATATATACATGCATATATGTATATATACATGTATATATACATGCATATATATATGTATATATACATGCATATAAGGGTACAGGACATAAAAAAACGTTGAAGACAATGAGAAACGAAAACAAATATATACGTAGGTATGTACATATATGTATGTACATATTTTTTTTTTTTTTTATCTAGTTTCAGCTCACGAGCTGTGGCCATGCTGGGCATATATTTATATATTATTTATATTATTATATGATCGTACGCCACGCAACCTTTTCCATATATATATATATGGCGAAGTTTCGCATGTCGTAGCTCAGATTTCCGTCGATTTCCGTAAAAAACTTTTATTTTTTTACATAAATATATATATATATATATATATATATATATATATATCTATCTAATTTAATAATATATATATATATATATATATATATACACACACACACACATATATACACACACGAGTGATTACTTAAAAGTTCCTGGCTTTAAAAGTGTCGCGAAAGGCCCGGTTACAGGACCACCTTCCGAGGATTAGAAAGGGCTTAAAATGACTGAAGGACTGCTACAATGAGTGTGAAAGTGAGAGGGGAACATGTTGAATAAAATCATAATTAACTGGTTCTCCTGTATTTTCTTTTACCCAAAAGCTAGGAATATTGAACAATTTTTCAGTTAATGCCTGAATGTTTTTGATTGTATAATTAATTATACAAAAAAAAAAAAGACATTAAATAATGCAGAATATGAGATATAAAAATAGATATATATCCCACAGTGTGGGACGAAAAGAGAAAAAGAAAACAAAATAAATAGACTCACCACCACTAGTAATTAACTTGCTAGGGAGAATGTTTCAGAACGTGTGTATGTATAGGCGTTAATTAAGTTTTGATATTAATTGAAATATATTAAAAAAAGATCCTGAGCAGTAATTGCTTTCGTCCTCTGTTTGTGTAGGTGTTAATTCAAAATTCAACGATTTTTTTAACCTATGAAGTGAAACGGTTTACACCGACGGGAGGCAGAAGAAACAATAGACTTGGTTGCCTGATTGACAAGACAGAAATCAGTTGAGACGACACGAAATCAACCTGAATGAAATTAGGAGGGGAGAGAGAGAGAGAGAAGAGAGCAAATGGGTGAGTGGTAGAGGGGAAAGATCAAGCGACCGAGAGAGAGAGAGAGGGAAGGAAGAAGGGGAGGGGGTTAGCGGAAGAGAAAGATCTTCTCTGATTAATCCCAACAGCAATATATGTATTTAAGGAGGCAGGTGTTAAGTGCACTCTACTGCAAGCGTGCCAAGGACGAGGCTGTTCAAAGGCAGCTTTGCTTCGATCTTATTGGAAAAATTTTAAATAGCCCCCCTCCCATCCACCTACCACCACCATTCCACTCACTATCTCTCTCTCCCCCCCCCCCACATATATATATTGAATAAAATGCACTCCATTGATTAGTACACAACTGGTACTTATTTTATCGACCCCGAAAATTTGAAAGGCAAAGTGAACCTCAGCAGAATTTGAACTCAGAATGTACCAACAGACAAAATACTGCTAACAATTCTGCCCAGTGAGCTAACAATTCTGCCAGCTCCTTTTTATTATAGGCACAAAGTCTGAAATTTGGGGGAAGGGGGATGGCCAAATACATCAACCCCAGTACTCAACTAGTACTTAGTTTATCGACTCCGAAAGGATGAAAGGTAAAGTCAACCTCGGCAGAATTTGAACTCAGACTGTAGTGCCTTATTACAACAACAATAATAATAATAATAATAATAATAATAATCCTTTCTACTATAGGTACAAGGCCTGAAATTTGGGGGAAGGGGGACAGTTGATTAGTACACAACTGGTACTTATTTTATCGACCCCGAAAATTTGAAAGGCAAAGTGAACCTCAGCAGAATTTGAACTCAGAATGTACCAACAGACAAAATACTGCTAACAATTCTGCCCATTGAGCTAACAATTCTGCCAGCTCCTTTTTATTATAGGCACAAAGTCTGAAATTTGGGGGAAGGGGGATGGCCAAATACATCAACCCCAGTACTCAACTAGTACTTAGTTTATCGACTCCGAAAGGATGAAAGGTAAAGTCAACCTCGGCAGAATTTGAACTCAGACTGTAGTGCCTTATTACAACAACAACAACAATAATATAATAATAATAATAATAATAATAATAATAATAATAATCCTTTCTACTATAGGCACAAGACCTGAAATTTTGGGGGAGGGGACTAGTCGATTACTAGTCAACCCCAGTATTTCATTGGTACTTAATTTATCGATCCCAAAAGCATGAAAGGCAAAGTTGACCTCGACAAAATTTGAACTCAAAAAGTAGGGAGAAGCGAAGTACCAATAATCATTTTGTTCAGCGTGCTAATGATTCTGCCAGCCCACCACCTTAATAATAATAATAATAATAGTAATAATAAGTTGGAGAGCATCATAGCCATGTGTTGAGAGGGATTCTTTGGGATTTGAATAATTCACCTCTGGAAACATGGGTGTTTCGTTCAACATCCTTAAACAACCCTTATTCGGGGACCTTTTGAGCAGGATGGGCCACTCGACCAGAAGAAAATTCTAACTGGGCCCCATCTGCAAGGTCATGCGCTGTTTATCTTGATATGAGATCACCATGTCGCGCACACATGGTTGTGATGCATGTGCCTGGTGTACCCTTATCAGACGGGTTATCATGATGGGTATACTGGGCTTCGTATATTTTACCCCAGTATCACTTTGATGGCATGTACTGCTCTCTCACTCAATAATAATAATAATAATGGTTTCAAATTTTAGCACAAGGCCAGAAATTTCAGGGGAGAGGGTAAATCAATTACATCTGCCCAAGTGCTTAAATGATGCTTATTTTATTGACCCTGAAAGAATGAGAGGCATAGTTGACATCAGTGAAATTTGAACACAGAATGTATGTTCATATAGATACAGCCTCTTATAAGCTCAGCCATACACACACAGAAGCATGTATATACAAACATACACATTATGTACCCGGACTCACTCTATGCATGTACAGACAACACAGTCATATGCAAAGTTATTAACACAGACTACGAAAGAGACAAAAGCCACTGGAGTTGTTGCCATCAAAATTCTGGTCCTTTGCCCAACATATTTTGGCTAATTTTCAAACACATAACATAAATTAAAAATATAATATAAAAAAATATATAAACAAAATAATAAAAAAGAGAAAACTAGATAGAGATAGATAGACAGACCGATAGATCGATAGACCAACAGATAGATCGATAGCCAGATAGATAGACAGACAGATAGATAGATTGGATAGATAGACTGACAGAGAGATCGATAGATAGACAGACAGATAGATCGATAGATAGATAGATAGATCAATAGATTGATAGACCAACAGATAGATCGATAGATAGATAGATTGGATCGGCAGATAGACAGAAAGACAGACACAGATAGATAGATAGATAGATAGATAGATAGATAGATAGATAGATAGATAGATAGATAGATAGATAGATTAGATAGACAGGTAAATTAGATAGACAGAAATGTGTGTGTGTGTGTGTGGATAGATAGATAGATAGATAGATATGCACATATACCACACAAAGAGATATAAAATTCCCTCCAATATTAAATGATATTTATATATAAATTTCTACCAAAGTGCTAATGGGATCTTTGAGTCACCCCATCTGCATATAAAGTAGTTGGACTTCAAAAGTCTTTTCCACTTCTACGCAGTAATTTTTACTTTTTAAGAACTTCTGAAGAACCCCTGCCTACACACTCATTCCTACTCACACACATGCATTATAATTCTCTGAAGATTTTGGCAGCACTAAAATAATAATAATTTATAATAATTAATAATAGTTCTTTTGTTACTATCATTCAAATTATCATTATCATCACCACCATCATCATCATTATTGTTATTATTACCATTTAAGGCAGCAAGCTGGCAGAATTGTTAGCAAGCCAGGCAAAAATGTCTAGCGGTATTTTGTTGTCTTCACATTCTGAGTTCAAATTCTGCCAAGGTTGACTTTGCCTTTCATCTTTTTGGGGCTGATAAATTAAGTACCAGTGAAACATTGGGGTTGGTGTAATCAACTAGTCTCCTCCCTAGAAATTCGAGGCCTTGTGTCTCCAGTAGAAAGGATTATTATTATTTATTATTATTCCTTTCATTACCAACCCGATTGAAGCCAGCTCTGGTTCTGTAGTACAAATCTCTTGTTTTTCATAAGCCCTGAATTAAAATTTCCCACCAAACCTTAGTCACAATTAATGCTCCTAACACTAGCTTAACGATAACTAGGTTATCTTATTAAATTCTTTGTTATATTTAAAATAATTGAGAGAAAAACAAAGTATTTCAAAATAAATACAATAATGAAGGGGTCAAAGGTGGTGAGCTGGTCAAAACGCTTAGCAGTATTTTGACTGTTGCTACATTCTGAGTTCAAATTCCACCGAGGTTGACTTTGTCTTTCATCCTTTCAGGTTTGATAAAATAAGGACCAGTTGAACACTGGGGTCAATGTAATCGACTCATCCCTTTCCCCAAAATGGTTGCCCCTGTGCCAAAATTTGAAACCGTTCCCTTTTGACCAGGCTCCCGTTGGCTTTTATGGAGTTTTTTCCACCAGGAACCTTTCGAAGCGCCTCCCCCTATTCGGAGATTTTCATTGTTACAATCTTTCGTTGTTAAACAGTTTTTACTCGAATTTTTTCAAAAGCGGACAAAACCCTTTGTAACCTTTCGTCCTGTTTTGTTCCTTTATGTTTACTAATCATGTGTGTCAGCCCTTGTGGCCAATAAAAAGAATTAATTATTATTATTATTATCATCATTATTATTAATGGTAAGAGTGCGGGCTACTAACCCCATGATTCCGAGTTCGATTCCAAGCAGTGACCTGAACACTAATAATAACAATAATAATAACATCGTAAAATACCTCAGGAATGAGAACCCAGGTTTTAAATTTCCCCAAGACACCCGAAGAAGGCTGGAGGGCATATCAGCCGAAATGTTGTGTTAACAACAAACAGGATGAGGGCAAATATCTGCCAAATATAAATAATGTACAAGATATGAGTGTTCAGCTTTTTGCTGGAATGGCTGTGTGGTAAGTAGCTTGCTTACCAACCACACGGTTCCGGGGTCAGTCCCACTGCGTGGCACCTTGGGCAAGTGTCTTCTACTATAGCCTCAGGACGACCAAAGCCTTGTGAGTGGATTTGGTAGACGGAAACTGAAAGAAGCCCGTCGTATATATGTATGTATATATATATATATATATATATATATATATATATCATCATCATCATCATCATCATCGTTTAGCGTCCGTTTTCCATGCTAGCATGGGTTGGACGGTTCTACTGGGGTCTGTGAAGCCAGAAGGCTTCATCCCAGGACTTATTCTTTGGGAGCCTAGTACTTTTTCTATCAGTCTCTTTTGCCGAACTGCTAAGTTACGGGGATGTAAACACACCACCATCGGTTGTCAAGCAATGGTGGGGGGGCAAACACAGACACACAAACATATGCATGTGTATATGTTTGTGTGTCTGTGTTTGCCCCTCCCCCCAACATCGCTTGACAACTGATGCTGGTGTGTTTACATTCCCATAACTTAGCGGTTCGGCAAAAGAGACTGATAGAAAAAGTACTAGGCTCCCAAAGAATAAGTCCTGGGGTCGATTTGTTCGACTAAAAGGCAGTGCTCCAGTATGACCGCAGTCAAATGACTGAAACAAGTAAAAGAGAGTAAATAATTTGTCTATAGTGACCAAATCTATATGCTGTACATTAGCCTGCTCTCTCCATCAAATCGCCATTGCCTTTACAGGGCGCATAGTGCATACAATGCATCAGATGTTGAAGCGATCGCAAAGCAGCACGAGATAAAGTGTTATGCTCATAATAATAATTTATGCAAATGCGGGCACACAACTATAAATTCAAAAAAAAAAAAAAAAGGGTTGTAGTTGTCTGACTAAGCAGAATCTGTTAATTTACTGGAACTCCTTTCTATTGATCCCAGAAAGATGAGAGCCAAAGTCGAACCCCAGTGGAATTTGAAATTGGAATATAAAAACGAAACCTGATTAAATATCACAAAGGCATGCTGTTTGGGTTTGGCACCTTACCAATTCTGCTGGCTGGCTTTGACAAAAAGCCATATCAATTTTTAAAGGGAATGAGGTACATAGAATATATATATATATATATATATACACAGATATAGGGTGAAATATAATTAATTTAATAAAATCAATAAATTTCACCTCGTAGTATTTCGGTATGGAAAAGGACCATATTCGGTAAAAATTTATATAATTATAATAATAAGGGTTTTTTGCAACAAGTTGCTTAAACCACACACACACACACACACACACACATATATATATATAATATATATATATATATATATATTGAGCTGTACTTCTATAACAAGCAGACAAATTGATTATCAAACCAACAAGGCGCCTGCTGGAAAAATAGCAGCTAAATCTCCCTCTAATCAAACCCAAAAATCTTAAAAAGATAAAAGGACATACACATAGGTAGGAATCTCCATGTGGTCTCTTATGTTTTTAGAAACAGTAGCCACATCATACGTAAAACATAGCCTATTGTGTTAAGAAATAAACAAAAAACAGGAAGGACCCATTGGATGCTATGAATTCTTAACCTGTCCACAACTGGAAAAGAAAAAAACAAACACAACGATGGTGAGGTCGAGTCTGGAGGGCTTTTCATTATAACTCTAATCAATCAGGACTGAACTGGAGCTGAAGGGCATACAGAACAATATAGATACTGATTTCAAATTTTGGCACAAGGCCAGCAATTTCATGGGAGGGAGTAAGTCGATTACATTGTCCTTAGTATTCAACTGGTCGTTATTTTATCAACCCCAAAAGGATGAAACACAAAGTTGATCTCAGTGGAATTTGAACTCAGAGTATATAAAGACAGATGAAATGCTGCTAAGCATTTTACCTGGTGTGCTAACAGTTCTGCCAGTTCGGCAGAAAGAATGAGATGATCAAGTATCATGTATATCTGCTTGACCAGTGCTGACCTGGGGTTAAACGAAAACTATTGATTTTTACTGGATGTGGAGATATGTAAATAAAGAGGTGGGGTGTGGGGTGAGAAGTGGGGATTATAGTCAATTGAATTGAACTTTGATAGTGGAATGATTTTTTTATTTTATTGATCTAACAATGATGAAAGGAAAACAGGGTTTCCACCTGACTGGTGCAGAGTCACCCACTGACGCACTCAAAAAAAAAAAAAGCTCCAGTCCACAAGTGAAACAGAGAAACCACTTTATGGTAGCCCTACCTGCTAGATATACCAGCCAAATATCATTCAAATCACACAACATATTGAAATTCCAGTACAATCATTAACTTGTTGTTTATCTAGCTCTAGGTTGTCAGCTCTGATAAAGCAGATATATAAGTAAAAGCACTCCAATCCTGACTGTCCCAACTGTAGAGTGTGATCTGAGGGAGATTGTGGATAACAATGTTTCTTTTAACTATTTTATTATTATTATGCCAGACTCCTCTGGCCCTGGTGCCGGTGGTACATAAAAAGCACCCACTACACTCACAGAGTGGTTGGCGTTAGGAAGGGCATCCAGCTGTAGAAACACTGCCAGATCAGACTGGAGCCTGGTGCAGCCTCCTGGCTTCCCAGACCCCGGTCAAACCGTCCGAACCATGCTGGCATGGAAAACGGACGTTAAACAATGATGATGATGATGAAGATTGTCCTGCTGGCCTCCTTTAACTGGGAGGGGCAGGCAATTTTTATTTGTCTGGTGGCTGTAGCAAAAGAGGTAGTGTGGTGGACTCGTTTGAAAGAGCTACAATTAGACACTTTCCTCTTTGGCCAAACCTTCATCAACTTTTCCAAGTTTCACTTGAAAAGCTAAGTGAGAGTGGAGAGGCAAGTGTTGTCTTCTAGCAAATCTGTTGAAAGGTGGGTGAATGTTGCAAAAATGGCCCATGTGAATGGACCAATTCTGAGAATATACCTGTAAAAAGAATAAAAGGGCTCTTGCGCTGCTGATCAGGCACCCATGGCTTTTGTGGGGTTTTCCACAAGTAACCTTTAAAGTGCCTCCCCCTATTGGGAGTTTTACTTGTTACCTTTTTGTTATTTAAAGTTTACACATATGTGAAAACCCTTTGCATCATCTTGTGTTGTCCTTTACACATAATTGTGGCCAATTAAAGAATAAATTATTATTATTATATTTGTTGAAGGTGACAAGCTGTTACAATCACTAGCAGGCCAGGCAAAATGCTTAGGGGTCATTTTGTTTGTCTTTATGTTCTGGGTTCAAATTCTGCCATGGTGGACTTTTGCCTTTCGTCATGTTGTAATGGAGAAAAACACAAGAGAACTATTATAATAGATATTGTTATTATTATTATTATAGCGCAAGACTCTTAATCTCAGGGTCATGGGTTCATTCCTCACATTGGACAGATTTTATAAGGTGGCAAGCTGGCAGAATTGTTTGCACACTGGGCAGAACGCTTAGTGGCATTTTGCCCATCTTTACCTTTTGAGTTCAAATTCCGCTGAGGTCAACTTTACCATTCATCCTTCCAGGGTCATTGTAATCAATTTAACCCCCCCCCTCCAATTGCTGGCCTTGTGCCAAAATTTGAAACCATTATTTAAAGTATAAGTATTATCATCATGATCATTACTTTAGAACTTTGGACTAAGTCACTTCTTGGTGTTCTCGCTGACCATGTCCATCCACTTCAGTTCTTACATTAGTAATTGTTTTGAAAGGGGGTCAAGCGAGGCCGGCCGCAAGAGCACTGAAGCTTACAAGAGGCCTTGGTCTATTGAAAGAGAGAGAGAGAGAGAGAGAGAACAGGAAGGAGGGAGGATACAGATGGAGAGAAAGAGATATATCTAATAAGAAGATTAAGTGGTATTATTTATATCCATGAACCAGCAGAGGGTAATTAGTACACAAGGCTACTAGAACACATGCAAAAACAGCATTATGTATGCGTGCATGTGTGAGTTTGTGTATATATATATATATATATATATATATATATATATATATATATATATACACACACACACACATGCATGCTTATATAATATATTCATGTATATACACACACTCACATCATCATTATCATTGAGTTCAATTTGACTGAACAAACACTGTTCAAAGTACAGCAGTTAGAGTTACCAATAATAATTACCTAAACAAATAAGCCATTGAATTCTTACAACTATAAGGTTGTCCCAAAAGTTCGTAGAAAGTCTTGGAAAATAATGGTCTTTATTTTGAGGAATAATTTTTGTTGTTTTTGTTAGTACTTGGCGAGTAAAAATTCAATTTTCGCAAGTGTTTACGAACTTTTGGGACAACCTAATATTACACACACACACCACACAGATAGATGTGATGATAACTCTCGGCAGTTTTGATGTATGAGTGTTTGAAGGAAAGGATTTCATAAGAAGGGGAAAAAAATGGTTTAAAAATAAAAGAAGTTGCATCTATTTGCGATGGATTCATGAATATAATTTTGAATTCTGGTACGGATTCTGTTATGAAGTCGCAATTGGAGACACGGATGAATTTGATAGATTTTGCCAGGAATTGGACAAAAAGTGTCAGTTGATTGCAGGATATAATTCTTTTATTGTTCCGTTTCTTCAACTCAAATTGTTTGGATGCATTATGACAAATGCATTGAGCAGAAATAACTGAGAAATACTGACATCTGTCATTCTTCTTCACTTCTGGGAGCAATTCATTTTGCATGTCTTTGAAGTAAGCTGTGTTTTTTTAAACACTCTATTGTCTTTCAAGGAGCCTTCCTTGGATGAACTACTGAAGCCTAAAAGCATTTAACAACACTAAATTTATTATTTTACTTGGGCAAGTGTCTTCCACTATAGTCTTAGGCCAGCCAAAGCCATGTAAGTGGATTTGGTAGACAGAAACTGAAGGAAGCCTGCTTCACACACAAGTATGTGTATATATATATATATATATATACTTGTGAAGACCTGACACTTGTGAAGACCTGTTGAGGCAAGTGAAAATCAAATCAAAACAAATCAAAATAGATGAACATCAATGGAATTTGTATCTTTGTGGTACCATTGCCGGTGGCACACAAGAAAATCATCCGAACGTGGCTGTAGCCAGTACCGCATAGACTGGCCTCCGTGCTTTGGGGACGTAACAAACACCATCCGATCGTGGCCATCCGCCAGCCTCATCTGGCACCTGTGTCGGTGGCACATAAAAACAAACCACCATCCGAGTGGCCGTCTGCCAGCCTCGTCTGGCACCTGTGTCGGTGGCACATAAAAACACCATCCGAGCGTGGCCGTTCGCCGCCTCGTCTGGCACCTGTGTCGGTGGCACATAAAATCACCCACTACACTCTCGGAGTGGTTGGCGTTAGGAAGGGCATCCAGCTGTAGAAACACTGCCAGATCTGACTGGCCTGGTGCAGCCTTCGGGCTCCCCAGACCCCAGTTGAACCGTCCAACCCATGCTAGCATGGAAAACGGACGCTAAATGATGATGATGATGATGATGATATATATATATATATTATTTCTTTACTATCCACAAGGGGCTAACACAAGCACTGCCTTCAGTCTAACAAATCAACCCCAGGACTTATACTTTGTAAGTCTAATACTTATTCTATCAGTCTCATTCTGCCGAACTACTAAGTGATGGGGACATAAACACACCATCACGGGTTGTCAAGCAGTGGTGGGCAACAAGCACAGGCACAGACGCACACACACACACACACGCACACAGTTTCTTTCAGTTTCTGCCTACCAAATCCACTCACAAGGCTTTGGTCAATCTGAGGCCATAGTAGAAAACATGTGCCCAAGGTGCCAGAGTGGGACTGAACCTGGGACCATATGGTAGGGAAGCAAACTTCTTACCACACAGCCACAACTGTGCCAATATATATATATATAAGGCGAGCTGGTAGAAATGTTAGCATGCCAGGCGAAATGCGTAGCCGTATTTCGTCTGCCATTGCGTTCTGAGTTCAAATTCTGTCGAGGTCGACTATGCCTTTCATCCTTTCGGGGTCGATAAATTATGTACCAGTTACGCACTGGGGTTGATGTAATTGACTTAATCCGTTTGTCTGTCCTTGTTTGTCCCCTCTGTGTTTAGCCCCTTGTGGATAGTAAATAATATATATATATATATAATATATATATATATATATATATCATACTTGTGTGTGAGGCAGACTTCCTTCAGTTTCTGTCTACCAAATCCACCTACATGGCTTTGGCTGTCCTAAGGCTATAGTAGAAGACATTTGCCCAACATGCCACGCAGTGGGACTGAACCGGTGGCCATGAGATAGAGCAGTAAACCTCTTACTGCACAGCGATGCCTGCACGTATATGAAGTCAGGAAAGTGTTTACAACTATCTACATATACAGCATCGGCTAAAATCTATAGATTAAGTCTCCAGTACAGCATAATATTGAAGGAAAAAAAAGAAAGAAACCCAAACAAAACAAGCAAAAAACAAAGCAAAAACGCTGTAAAAAAAAATTGATAGAAATGTAGCATTACACCATGCATGTGACACCACAGCATCTCGATAATAGATACATGTTTTCAATATATATGGGATATCGCATCATATGGTATGGTAATATGTATCTATAGCTACGATGCAGTGGAAAACATAATTTGGCCTTTAAAAATCAGTCAAGAAACAAACTTGGGACGTATTGGTAACCAAGCAACCAGGATCAGCTGCTGACAGGAATACAACACAAATATATATATATATATATATATAAATTCTGCATAAAGCTCTGGTAAATTACTGAGCGATGTTCTTCGTGATTGAAGGGGGAAGACAGCATTCAGGAAAATAAAATAAAGGGAAAATTGATAATCAAGACTGAAGGAATAATTCCTTTTTTTTTTTTTTTTTATTTGTATTATTTCTGTTCGTAGGATGGACTAATTTGTATGGCAATAAAATCCTATAATGAGGAAGAATGGAATCAATCCATCTTGGACCAGAGCACCTAGAAGATCAATTACAGTACAAGACACGCACACACATGCATATACATAAATATAAGTATATACATATATATATATGCACATACATATACACTTACATATATATACAGACAAACATTTATATTTATATATATATATATATATTTGTGTGTGTGTGTATGTCCTACCCATGCATGCACGGAAGATGGACATTAAAGTTGATGATGATGATAGATATACATACATACATACATAACAAACATCTGCAAATAATATATAAATAGCTTATATACAAATTGCACATATATATATATATATAATATATATATATAAATAAATATATACCATTTTATATATATATATATATATATATATAAATAAATATATACCATTTTATATATATATATATATATATATATATATAAATAAATATATACCATTTTATATATATATATATATATATATATATATGGTAAGTGCAGGAGTGGCTGTGTGGTAAGTAGCTTGCTTACCAACCACATGGTTCTGGGTTCAGTCCCACTGTGCAGCACCTTGGGCAAGTGTCTTCTGCTATAGCCTCAGGCCGACCAAAGCCTTGTGAGTGGATTTGGCAGAAGGAAACTGAAAGAAGCCTGCCGTATATATGTATATATATATATATATATGTGTGTGTGTGTGTGTGTGTGTGTATGTATATGTTTGTTCCCCCCAACATCGCTTGACAACTGATGCTGGTGTGTTTCCATCCCCGTCACCTAGCGGTTCGTCAAGAGAGACCGATAGAAGAAGTACTAGGCTTATAAAGAATAAGTCCTGGGGTTGATTTGCTCCAGCATGGCCACAGTCAAATGACTTAAACTAATAAAAGAATAAGACACACACATACACATCATATATCAGATCAGCCAGAACGTTGATTACACTATGTTCATGACAAAAGACTGCACAACATGCATTGCATATGGAAAAGTTTGTAAAGCTAAAAGGAGACCACTGCCTCCATATATATATATATATATATTTCATCATCATCGTTTAGCGTCCGTTTTCCATGCTAGCATGGGTTGGTCGGTTCTACTGGGGTCTGTGAAGCCAGAAGGCTTCATCAGGCCCAGTCAAATCTGGCAGTGTTTCTACGGCTGGATGCCCTTCCTAACGCCAACCACTCCGTGAGTGTAGTGGGTGCTCTTTACGTGCCACCCGCACTGGTGCCAGACAGAGCTGGCAAACGGCCACGAACGGATGGTGCTTTTTATGTGCCACCGGCACGAGGGCCAGGCGAGGCTGGCAATGGACACGAAACGGGGTGGTGCTGGCAACGGTTGCGAAACGGAAAGTTCTCTTATATGCCACCGGCACTTTCTGCATACTAAAGCGGAAGTAGACAGATTTGTTTGTGAGGCCTGCCAAAAGATATGCAACAACTTGGTGGGCTTCATTTCTTAATGAGCCACTGTCGGAAATAAAATTTATTCAGTAGTTAGTGATGGTTGTTTGGTATTTAAGTAAGTGGGTGCAGGTGTGGCTGAGTGGTAAGAAGCTTGCTTCCCATCCACATGATCCTGGGTTCAGTCCCACTGCATGGCATCCTGGTCATGTGCTTCTACTATAGCCTTGGAGGTGACTAAAGCTTTGTGAGTGTGTGTGTGTGGGGGGGATTTGGTAGATGGAAACTGAAAGAAACCCATCACATATATATCATCATTATCATATGTGTGTTTTTCATGCTGGCATTGGTTGGACTGTTTGACAAGTAGGCCGGGAGGCTGCACCAGTCCCCAATTTGATTTGGCAGGGTTTCTACAGCTGGATACCCTCAATGCACCACACAGTAGGACTGAACCGAAAACCATATGGTTTGAAAGCAGACTTCTTACCACACAGCGATGCCAATGAAAGTTTCTTTCAGGCTTTCATTTTGTTTTCATTTCTTTATTTTGTTTTCAGAGTTTTCTTTGGAAAGTCAGACAGGAAGGTAAGCAAGTTAAACAGGAAAACCAGATGTCATGATTGACAAGGTTGTCGGAGAGCAACGTTGGAAGTTTGGTAAGCGAAACACCATGCATTAAGTTTATGTGAGCGTGTTGTGTTGCGTCAGTCTGATGCAATGTAGGGTGAGACGTGCATTTTATAGACTTGATGCAGATGCAATTTAAAGGACATCTTCTACAGTTCCACAAACATGCCAGACAGAACATTAAGTGTCTTTGAGAAACAGGAAACGGAAGTGCACTTCCTCAGCATCTTTGCAAGATGAAGGATGGGATGGTGTTTTTTTTAACACAAATGTTACGCACTTGCATACATGCATGCAAACATACATGTGTACATACATATACATACATACATACATACATACAAATATACATGCACACATAATTACATACAAACATACATGTGTACATACATACATACATATACATACAAATATATATGCATACTTAATTACATACAAACACACATGTGTACATACATATACATACAAATATATATGCACACATAATTACATACAAACATACATGTGTACATACATATACATACATACATACAAATATATATGCACACATAATTACATACAAACATACATGTGTACAGACATATGTAAATGCACATACATACACACATACATATATGCACACACAACTACATGCATACATGCAACCATACATATATGTAAACATAGACAACACATATTCCCACACATATATGCAAGCATATACATACTTGAAAAGTATATACAAACATGTAAACACACACACACACATGTATATGAAACCGCAAACGCATGCAAACACACATACACACGCTAACATACACCAACATACACTCAGATATATATATACATATGTGCAAACATTGACACACATTCAAACACAAATGTGCACATACATACATATATGCAACTACACACACACACTCACACATACACACATGCAAACATACACACACAAACGGTCACACATATATACATATATGCAAACACTCATACACAGCTGAACAGAAATGCACACTCACACACACACACACACACACACTACATGTCATAGGAGTCAAACTAAAAGGGCTAGGAACAGGATAGGACCCCTACCACAAAACCCAATCCCAGAAAACCTGTTCAAATCATGGCAGCATGGCACCTTGGGCAAGTGTCTTCTTTGTTAGCCCCAGGCCAGCAGAAGCCTTGTGAGTGGATTTGGCAGATGGAAACTGAAAGAAGCCCATCGTATATTTGCGAGTGAGTCTTTGTTTGTGTTCTCAACCCCACCCCTTGACAACTGGTGTTGGTATGTTTACATCCCTGTAGCTGAGCAGTTCGGCAAAAGAGACTGATAGGATAAGTACTAGGCTAAAAAAAAAATACTGGGTTCAATTCATTCATTCAACTAAAATTTCTTCAAGGTGGTGCCCCAGCATGGCCACAGTATAATGACTGAAACAAGCAGAACTTAGAAGATAAAAGCTGCTGCTAAGAAGCAGAACAAAGGTTTTGACCAATAATACATGGTGTATGTATGATGTATGTGTGTGTGTGTGTGCAACTACGCGTGTGTAAGTGTCTGTAAGGCATTATAAGCCTTTTGTTTCAACACGTTTAACAAGGCATGCTTAAATATGTGTATTTGAGCATGCATGCATCAAATATGCTTATTTGAGCATGCATGCTTCAAATATGCATGTTTGAACATGTTAGTGCTTAATGTGTGTATGTGAATACATACAGGATAATCAAAAGGGTATACCTATGTGAATACTCTTTACTCTCTTTTACTTGTTTCAGTCATTTGACTGCGGCCATGCTGGAGCACCGCCTTTAGTTGAGCAAATCGACCCCGGGACTTATTCTTTGTAAGCCTTTGTAAGCCAGTACTTATTCTATCGGTCTCTTTTGCCGAACCGCTAAGTTACAGGGACGTAAACACACCAGCATCGGTTGTCAAGCAATGCTAGGGGGACAAACACAGACACACAAACACACACATACATATATATATATATATATACATACATATATACGAAGGGTTTCTTTCAGTTTCCGTCTACCAAATCCACTCACAAGGCATTGGTTGGCCCGGGGCTATAGCAGAAGACACTTGCCCAAGATGCCACGCAGTGGGACTGAACCCGAAACCATGTGGTTGGTTAGCAAGCTACTTACCACACAGCCACTCCTGCGCCTATATATATATATATATACACACCTCAGGTGGAGGTGTGGCTGGGTGCTAAGAAACTTGCCTCCCAACCACATGATTCGAGGTTCAATCCCATTGTGTGTGGCACCTTGGGCAAGTGTCTTCTACTATAGTCCCAGGCCAACCAAAGTCCTGTGAGTGGGTTTGGTAGACAGAAACTGAAAGAAGCCTGTCATCATCATCATCATTGTTTAACGTCCACTTTCCATGCTGGTATGGGTTGGACGGTTTAACTGAAGACTGGCAAGCCAGGCGGCTACACCAGGCTCCAATCTGATCTGGCAAGATTTCTACAGCGTCGTGTGTATATATATATAGAGTTGGTAAAATATAATAGCGTGGAGGCGCAATGGCCTAGTGGTTAGGGCAGCGGACTTGCGGTCGGAGGATCGCGGTTTCGATTCCCAGACTGGGCGCACGAGGTATACTTTGCCAAACTGCTAAGTTACGAGGACATAAAACACTAGGATGTATACACACACACACATATATGTATGTATTTGTGTGTGTGTGTTTGTACCCCTGTCATTGCTTGACAACCAATGCTGGTGTTTTTATGTCCTCGTAACTTAGCAGTTGGTAAAGTATACCTCGTGCGCCCAGTCTGGGAATCGAAACCGCGATCCTCCGACCGCAAGTCCGCTGCCCTAACCACTGGGCCATTGCGCCTCCACGCTATTATAATATTTTACCAACTCTAAAAGAAAGAACGAAACGTATAGTTTGATCTGGTCAGGATTTGAACTCAGAAAACATACGTAAAGGGACATAACCCAAGATAGCCAGATTTTTGAATTCATCAAACGCCAGCTCAGGTAAATAATATACAAAACATACGAAGTAAATGAAAAAAAAAAAAAACTATGCCGTTCAAAACAACAGATGTAAGTACAAAGAGGGTGGTGGGTGGGGTGTAGGATAGAGAAAAAGAAAAAAAAGAAAATTAATTACAGAGTTAAGTCGTTTCTAATTAGTTACAGTAATCACTGAAGATTAAATGAAAAGCCAGGTACAGATGATATTATGAGCTGTTATCATTGTTTTTGATTTAATATTTACTACTACGACTGCTGCAACTTGGTAGCCAGTGATAGAGCAGCAACCGTTGAGCTTGGTACATATTATTGGTGCACACACACACACACACAAACTTAAACACATTGAGGCTTCCGTACAGGTACGCACACAGCAGCAGCCTTGCGCTCCTTCATACTCTCTCTCTCTCTCCATCCCTCCCACGATCTCCCAACGCCTGCAAAACCAAGAGAGGGATCAGTGAACTGATAGTAATTACATCTTTGGCAACACTATCAATGAAGGAGAAAGAGAGAGAGAGAGAGAGAGAGAGAGAAAAGAGAGAGGTGGAGTGGAGAGAGCAAATAGTAAGCTTAAGGCAAAGAGAGGAATATGTGGCACGTTCACACACACACACACACATATATATATATATATATATAGAAAGAGATAACAGCAACTGTATTGATCTGTTTTTTTTGCAACAGCCATTCCGAGATGCACAGCTGTTAAAATGTTCCGTCCTATAAAACTCCCAACATCCCACAACTGGGTAAAACCCAACACCAGGCACACAAACCGATGTGTGAACGTGTGTGTGAGTGCGTGCGCACGTAGAAGAGAGAGAGAGAGAGAGAGAGAGAGAGAGAGAGAGAGAGAGAGAGAGAGAGCGCGCGTTCGTTTGTGTTAAGTATGGAAGTGTGCCAACATCAATTTATGTTGGGAGTCGGTCCCTACAGATTTGTATAATCTGGGCTTAAATTATTTTATCATTAGAGTATTGAGTCCCTAGTTTTTTATTGTCTAGTTTCCTCGGTGCAAATGAAGGAGAAAGCGAGAGAGAAAGAGAGGGGAAGGCAAAAAGAGAAGTAAGTACAGAGATTAAAGAAAAAAAGGCAGAGAGAGAGAAAGAGGAATAGACATGTATATTCATATATTAGCCATATTGGCGATCTATATTCATTTTCTTTTATCTTTCCTTTCACTAATTTCAGACATTAAACTGTGGCCATGCTGGGGCATCACCGCCATGATGAATTTCAGTCAAACCAACAGACCCCAGTACTTTTTTGTTTGTTTTTGTTTTAGAAGTCTGGTACTTTTTCTATTGGTCTCTTGCCAAACTGCTATGCTACGGGGACATAACCACACCAACACCAGTTGTCAAGTGATGGTGGGGGACAGACACATTGAAAAGAGACAGAGGCAGAAAGAGACACAGATAGGGAAAGGCCCAAAGATTTTATACATACATACACACACACACACACATGTACAGGGTGTCCATAAAATATCTTTACAACTTCCAAACTTTTAATCTCAATATTATAAAGGGACTTTATGGACACCCTGTGTGTGTGTATATATATACACATAGATGTATATATATCATCATCATTGTTTAACGTTCGCTTTCTACACTGGCATGGGTTAAATGGTATGATTGAAGAATGGCAAGCCAGATGGCTGCACCAGGCTCCAGTCTTATCTGGCAATGTTTCTACAGCTGGATGCCCTTCCTAACGCCAACCACTCTAAGAGTGTAGTGGAGGATTTTACATGCCAAAATGTATATATACATACATACCACACACACATGTACCTCATATATACATATATTTATACATACATATATACACAAATATATATATATAGGTGCAGGCATGGCTCTGTGGTAAGAAGCTTGCTTCCCAGCCACATGGTTCTGGGTTCAGTCTCATTGCGCGGCACCTTGCGCAAGGGTTTATTTCTATAGCCTTGGGCTGACCAAAGCCTTGTAAGTGGCTTTGATAAATGGAAACTGAAAGAAGCCCGCCATATATATATGTGTGTGTGTGTGCGTCTGCATCTGCATTTGTCCCCCCCCCACCCACCCACCCATCACTGCATGACAACCAGTGTTGGTGTGTTTACGCCCCTGAATCTTAGTGGTTCAGCAAAAGAGACTGATAGAATAAGTACTAGACATGAAAAATAAGTCCTAGGGGGGCTTGATTTGTTCAACTAGAACCCTTCAAGGAGCTACTCCAGCATGGCCGCAGTCACATGACCGAAGCAATAAAAGAGTAAAAGAAAATGTATGTGAAGAGAGAGACGGACAAGAAGACAATGGTGGGGAGAGAGGAAGAGAGAGAGAGAGAAAAGGAGAAAGATTAAAAACAAAAAAAAGCAGAAACAGAGGTTTCTTTGCCTGCAAATAGGTGTGTTGGTGGTGATGGTGGGGAACAAGAGTAAAAAAGGATTACTTTTGAAGTAACCGAAACCTTGTCGAAGGCATAATCCAATTTTATATGCATTTTTATTTATCAGTTCTGTTACTGTTCCTTTTCTTTTCTATTTTTCTTCTTCTTTTTAATCCACCGAAAAGAAGGACCGGCCCATAACCTCCACAAAATATCTGAATATATAAATAAATAAATAAATAAGCGAGGCTATTCTCAAAGGGTGTCCCACTCCACTGCATCAGTAATTAAATTGGTCGATGGCTTGCGGAAGACTCCCAATGAAATACATCTTCCCGTAGACAGGACAGTGTTGCTGTTACTGCTGCTGCTGCATATGAAGGCATCGTCTGAAGCTGGCTTGTGTGTTATATAGGAAGATTTATATTAGCTGTTATTCTTTATTCTTTTACTTGTTTCAGTCAGTTGGCTGCGGCCATGCTGGAGCACTGCCTTTAGTCGAATCAAATCGACCCCCAGGACTTATTCTTTGTAAGCCTAGTACTTATTCTATCAGTCTCTCTTGCTGAATCGCTAAGTTATGGGGACATAAACACACCGCATCGGTTGTCAAGCGATGTTGGGGGGACAAACACAGATACGCAACATACACACACACATATATATACACATATATATACGAGCTTCTTTCAGTTTCCTTCAGCCAAATCCACTCACAAGGCTTTGGTCGGCACGAAGCTATAGTAGAAGACACTTGCCCAGGGTACCACACAGTGGGACTGAACCCGGAACCATGTGGTTAGTAAGCAAGCTACTTACCACACAGCCACTCCTGCGCCTGTTATGTAGAAGACTAACTCTTTTGTTTCTAGATTCTTATTGAAATATGCTATCTTTGTTTCAATCAATTTTAAAAGTAATGGAAAATTTCTTCAAATAACAAGTCAGTATAAAGTTGCTGTTTGGAACATAAATTAACATGGAATTTTGATGGATGGGTTTAATTAAATTAAAACTTTTTAAAACAATAAGTTTGTGTCACAGGACTCGTGCTGGTTTTAGGTAGGTTGGTATCAATAGAGTTACGCTATCAATAGAATTAACCCCTTTGTTGCCATTCAAGGTTTAATAATAAAAAAAAAGTACTGGGAATGTTGCTATAGTAACGGAACTAAAGCGTGTAGATTGAAGCCAGTTGGCATAGATTGACCTTGAACTCTGCCACACATGCATTCTAAGTTATAACGTTCTCATTCACTTTGGTTGCTTATAGCAGTGCTTGGAATTAAAGTAGAGTGCAGGTGTGTCAAAAACAAGGTTGGGTTTCAGCTGTACAGGATTTCTTTGATTGTGTTGAGGAAGATGAAGACTATTTGAAAATGATAACAGGTGGTGATGACTCATGTGTCTATGGCTTTGACCCCAAAACCAAGTTTTGAAGAAAATTCCATGAAAAAAGAACAAGATTTCAAGACATCAAGATCCAGAAGTATGCAATGAGGCAGCTGCTTGCATGCTTCCATCAATGGAAATGATGCTGGATAAAGGTGTTTAGCTTCAGAAGGGGACTAATTCGAAGGAGATCAAATGCTGGGTTGATTATATGTTGTGGTTTTTTTATTTTGAGCACCAGTCCTAATATTTTTTGATCAGAGAGATGTAAAACAATGATGATGATGATAAGCATGTTTGCAGTACAGAATTATCTGGAAATGTTACCCGTGAAAGCTATGGTCCCCAAAATCAAGGCTTGAAAGGAATCTCACTTGAATGGAACAAAATTTGATGATGTCAAGAAAATCCAAGAACTATGCTAAAAAAAAAAGGAGTTCCAGGAATGGAACTTCCATCAGTGAGTTGTAGTGCTCTTTTTATAATACCAGGTGGCGAGCTGGCAGAAACGTTAGCGCACCGGGCGAAATGCTTAGTGGTATTTCGTCTGTCGTTACATTCTGAGTTCAAATTCCGCCGAGGTCGACTGTGCCTTTCATCCTTTCGAAGTCGATAAATAAAGTACCAGTTTCGCACTGGGGCCGATATAATCGACTTAATCCCCTTGTCTGTCCTTGTTTGTCCCCTCTATGTTTAGCCCCTTGTGGGTACTCTTTTACTTGTTTCAGTCATTTGACTGCGGCCATGCTGGAGCACCGCCTTTAGTCTTGCAAATCGACCCCGGGACTTATTCTTTGTAAGCCCAGTACTTATTCTATCGTTCTCTTTTGCAGAACCGCTAAGTGACGGGGACGTAAACACACCAGCATCGGTTGTCAAGCAATGCTAGGGGGACAAACACACACACACATACACATATATACATATATACGACAGGCTTCTTTCAGTTTCCGTCTACCAAATCCACTCACAAGGTATCGTTGTATCCATGAGAAGACTGATCTCACAGCAGCTTAATTTTATGATACTGGTACAAGCGTAGCTGTGTGGTAAGAAGTTTGCTTCCCAACCACATGATATTGTCTGCTATTATAGCCCAGGGCCGACCAAAGCCTTGTGAGTGGATTTGATAGATAGAAACTGAAAGAAGCCCATTGTGTATAAGTGTATGTATATATATAATAAAAAAGAATTGAGGTCAATTTGTTTGATTAAACTCTTCGCGGCAGTGCCCCAGCATGGCCACAGTCTAGTGACTGCAACAATTAAAAAGGTAAGTAAATCTGGATGGAAAAATAAGTAACTAAATAAAAAGGGGATGATCATAGCTGGAACATATTCGATTGTTTGCCTGCTCGACAAGATTGACCTGGGGTTAAACAATAACAAGACACCAGTGGATGCTGCCTGCATCGATTTAAAGTGCCACAAGATGCGGTTCAGACATGATTGTGCAAATGATGAAGATCAACACATAGCTAAGGAGGAGGGAGGGGAGAAAGAGGTGAAGAAGTGAAGAGAGAGAGAGGGGGAGAGAGAGAGAGAGAGGTGAAGAAGTGAAGAGAGAGGGGGGAGGGAGAGAGGTGCAGGGAGGGGGGAAACAGCAAGAGCGGGAAGTGTACGAAACTGAACATCATTGAAAGCTGTGTTCACAAGTTAGAGAAGGGAACGTGTGAAAGTAATGACGAAAAGAGAGAACATCAGAGAGAGAGAAAGAGAACGAGAAGGTGGGGAGAGGGGGAGAACGGGTGAGTGGGGGAAATGAAAAAGAGCGAGAGCTGACACACACACACTACACTAAATCAAATTCATCCCATTTGTGAAGCCGTTCATCCAATGGTGCACACTCCCTTCTTTCATACGTGCACGTAGACATAAACAATTGCATACAGCTATCTCTTGTCCCTACACCGCCACCACCACCATCATGGCCACAGCCACCGCCGCCACCACCAACAACGCAAACCTTACTAACCCACTCTGTTCTGTAGAGTTTATGTAAAGAAGGAGCTGAGTCAGAATCTCCTTTAAACGTACATACATACATACATACATACATATGTACATAATACACACGCATACACACGTACGTATATACATATGCATACATACATACATACATATGTACACACGCATACATACGTACGTACGTACATACATATATATATATATGCATACATACGTACGTACATACATATTTATGCATACATACATAGGAACGTACATACATACATACATACATAAATATGTACGTACGTACATACATACATAGGTACGTACATACATACATACATAGGTACGTACGTACATACATACATAGGTACGTACGTACATACATACATAGGTACGTACATACATACATAGGAACGTACATACATACATACATAAATATGTACGTACGTACATACATACATAGGTACGTACGTACATACATACATAGGTACGTACGTACATACATACATAGGTACGTACGTACATACATACATAGGTACGTACATACATACATACATACATAGGTACGTACATACATACATACATAGGTACATACATACATACATAGGTACGTACATACATACATACATAGGTACGTACATACATACATAGGTACGTACATACATACATAGGTACGTACATACATACATAGGTACGTACGTACATACATACATAAATAAATATGTACGTACGTACATACATAAATAATATGTACGTACATACATACAAACGTACATACATACATACATACAAACGTACATACATACATACATACAAACGTACATACATACATACATAGGTACGTACATACATACATACACACGCATACATGTTTATGCATACATACATGAAAAGCCCTCAGCTGCCTCGAGCCAACAAGCTACTCCCACACGGAAGCTTGAACTTCTAGAAATAGCAACCAGGCCTCCAAATCACAGCCTATTTATTTATTTATCCAAAAACAAATAGTAAATAAACAGGAAGGACACTTTGGATAATTGTAATCGTTAGATACATAAAACTTGAATAAACAACAAGATGATTAAGACTGCAATAATAATTTTGATCACACACCTTATATCAGCTCAATTAGGAGCTGACCTGAAACTAAATAACAGCTAGTTCAACATCAACAAGGTAAATTGATAGTTAGCCATTGTTAGAGGGAAACGACATTAACCCTTTTGATACCGACCAGCCTGAGGCTGGCTCTTATTCCATGGCACGAAACCTCTAATTTGAATGCATTCATTCATATATAAATCTACACCTTTCTTTGTTGTCTCAAGTAAAAAAAAACCTTCAATTAAGCTACAAGTTATGTTGCGCTGTGTTCAGAACAATCCACTACTTAAAAGCAAGCAAATTACCGCATTTTAAATTAAGTTTAAAAAATATGGGAGTTTCTTATACATGGATAGTATTACTCTTTTACTTGTTTCATTCATTTGACTGCGGCCATGCTGGAGCACCGCCCTTAGTTGAGCAAATCGACCCCCAGGACTTATTCTTTGCAAGCCTAGCACTTATTCTATCAGTCTCTTTTGCCGGAACCGCTAAGTTATGGGGACGTAAACACACCAGCATCGTTTGTCAAGCGATGTTGGGGGGACAAACACAGACACACAAACATATACACACACACACATACATACATACATATATATATATGAAGGGGATTGGATTATGGCCATAGTTTCAGTTGGTCACACTTAGGTATCATCATCGTCGTTTAGCGTCTGCTTTCCATGCTAGCACGGGTTGGACGGTTCAACTGGGGTCTGGGAAGCCAGAAGGCTGCACCAGGCCCAGTCTGATCTGGCAATGTTTCTACGGCTGGATGCCCTTCCTAACGCCAACCACTCCGTGAGTGTAGTGGGTGCTTTTTACGTGCCAGACGAGGCTGGCAAACGGCCACGATCGTGTGTGTCTGTGTTTGTTCCCCCAACATCACTTGACAACCGATGCTGGTGGTTTACGTCCCTGTAACTTAGCGGTTCGGCGAAAGTGACCGATAGAATAAGTACTAGGCTTATAAGAATAAGTACTGACGGCGATTTGCTCGACTAAAAGGCGGTGCTCCAGCATCTAGTTGGAAAATCTAATGACGGTGGCTTCTGATGGGAGCCAGTGGAGGAGGTATCTGAGCACTTTATCCACACTATCCATCATCATCATCATCAACATTTAACATCTGTTTTCCATGCTGGTATGAGTTGGACAGCTTGACAAGAACTGGCAAGGCCAAGAGCAGCACTAGGTGCCATAGTCTGTTTAGTTTAGTTTCTGTGGCTGGATGCTCTTCTTAATGCCAACCACTTCAGAGTGTATTGGATGCTTTTTACGTAGCACCATCACCAATACTCTTTATGTGGTACCCACACCAGTGCTTTTTATATGGCACCTTGGTTTCAGCTTCTCAGTTCTGCTGGGGTGGGCAGGTCTTCCTGAGTACAGCAATGCACCACACAACCCGGTCCTCCATCATCCCCTTTGTAAGGTTGAGCATTTTGAGATCAGTCTTCAATACTTCGTCCCATGCCTTCTTGGGTCTCTCTCTTCCACAACTTTCCTCCCAGGAATAATGGTAGGGAGAAGAGGAATGTATGGAATAAACATAGAATTTGGATGGAAGGTTTTTAACCCCTTTTTTTAAAAGGAGTTTTTCACCCCTTTTTACTACCAGCCTGCCCATGACTGCTTCTGCTTCCATGATACGAACTTCTTGTTTGAAGTAATCTAAATTAAAACCTCCTTTCAAAATTCCATTTATGAACCAAACACCAATGACAAAATTACTTTACCAAAT
>NC_043021.1:13325669-13333169 GCF_006345805.1 Octopus sinensis
AAATAGCCGAGACCTTTGGCAATATGGTGCGCTTGGGAAGAAGTCCCATTGAGCCAACTGAAATCGAAGTCATTGCAGATACTGGTGTCACATAATTGGCACTTGTGCCGGTGGCACATAAAGACACCTATTACACTCTTGTATATATTATACTCGTGTATATATACACTCATGCAGATATACACTCGTGTATGTGTGTATATATATAAATAGATGTGTGTGTATATATATATATATATATATATATATTACTCTTTTACTTGTTTCAGTCATTTGACTGTGGCTATGCTGGAGCACCGCCTTTAGTCGAGCAAATCGACCCCAGGACTTATTCTTTGGAAGCCTAGTACTTATTCTATTGGCCTCTTTTGCCGAACCGGTAATTTACGGGGACATAAACACACCACAATCGGTTGTCAAGTGATGTTGGGGGGACAAACACAGACACACAAATACACATATATATATACATATATATGACAGGCTTCTTTCAGTTTCCGTCTACCAAATCCACTCACAAGGCTTTGGTCGGTCTGAGGCTATAGTAGAAGACACTTGCCCAAGGTGCCACGCAGTGGGAATAAACCCGGAACCACATAAGCAAGCTACTTAGCACACAGCCACTCTTGTGCCTAAGCTACTTACCACCCAGCCACTCCTGCGCCTAAGCTACTTACCAAGCAGCCACTCCTGCACCTATTTATATATATATATATTATATATAAATAGATAGATGTAGATATAAACACACACACACGTTTTTGTCTGTGCCTATGTTTTGTTTATATCAGTCTAAAACCCATGTTCTTTTTAGCGTATTTTTGTGTACTATAAACTTAGTAGTTCAACAAACAGAGATCAATACAGTACGTATGCCAGAAGCAAAACAAGTTCTGGAGCAAGTGCGATCAGCTAAAATCCTTGACCGTCTCAGTCCTGTGACCAAAACCAGTATAACCAAATACCACTGGTGGCCAATCTAGTGAAACTGGTTAATTAGGGTGACCAGCGGAATTATAAAGCTCAAGAATTTGACAATGAGAATACAACAGGTTGGAAATATTACAGCAGAGCAGAAATACCAGTTCTATGAGGTTCAAAGTAAAAACAATGCCAAAATGTTGATGAGTGAGGTATTGTCTTAATCATAATAAGAAAGACTTTAATGGCTCTTGTAGAAATTCAATCAGGTGTGGATGTAGGTGTGGAAGCGACGGACATGGTAGATGAAATGAAAAGACTTTAGTATGAGACTTTTGTGATGTGTTGCAATAAATGTGTCAGGTTTAACGAGTCGAGTCAGAATATCAACTGGTCATGCAGCCAGTTCGTTACCTGCCTGTCAGGTGAGATCGACTTAGTTCCAACCATGTGGAGCCAAATTAGAACAGAAGATTGTTGAGTGAAATCAATGGCTCTCCCACCTCTTATCCTCATCATATATTTCTGGTAAATTCTGTTAATTGTTTCAGGCATTTGACTGAAGCCATGCCGGAGCATTGCCTTAAATTGGATTTTAGCCACAGAAATTGACCCCAGGACTTCTATCGGTCTGTTTTGCTGAACCGTTATGTTACAGGGTACATAAACACACCAACATTGGTTGTCAAGTGACGGTTGGTGGGGACAAACATATACATAGATATATACACGTGTCTGTGTATGTGTGTGTATGTGCGTGTATATATACATACATACAGTGAGCTTCTTTTAGTTTCCATCTACTAAATCCATTCACAAGGCTTTGGTCAGCCTGAGGGTATAGTAGAAGACACTTGCCCAGAAACGTGGTTGGGAAGCAAGCTTCTTACCACATAGCTGTGCCTAAACTTTAAAAAAAAAACCTAATTTACTACAAATAAATATTTTTGAATTCCTTGAGAGAAAATATTACAGGTGTAGGTGTTGCTGTGTGGTTAAGAAACCTGCTTTCCGATCAGGAAGTTTTGAGTTCAGTCCCAATGCACGGCAGCTTAGGCAAGCAACTTTTACTATAGCCTGAGGCTGACCAAAGCCTTGTGAGTGAATTTGGTAAATGAAAACTGAAGGAACCCCATTGTGTGCATGTGTGTATGAATGGGTCAAAGGCGAAGTCTACCTCAGCAGATTTTGATCTCAGAACATAAAGACGGACAAAATGCTGCTAAGCATTTTCCCTGGTGTACTAACGATTCTGCTTCCTTGCCACCCTAAAACATTGGTTTCAAATTTTGGTACAAGGCCAGCAATTTTAGCGAGGGGTTAAGTCAATTACATCAGCCCCCAGTGTTTAATTGGTACTTATTTTTATTAACCCCGGCAGGATGAAAGACAATGTTGACCTTGGTGGATTTTGAACTCAGAACAAAAAGACGGAAGAAATGCCAATAAGCATTTTGTTCCGCAAACTAAAGGTTTTGCCAGCTCATCACCTTAAATTGAACAAATATCAAATTTTCTCGACCCTTCAGCATTCAGATTACTCCCTCAAATGGAATATTTATTTGTGTTGTTTTGAATCAATCATGCATTGCCTTGTAGCTTCAAGATGTCAATCATGTGACATTGTAGGGTAGGTGTGAGAGGCCAGATATAGACAGCTAAACCCTTCAGCATTCAGCTTACTCAGTCAAATGTAATCTTTATTCGCATTGTTTCGAATTAACCATGCATCATCATTGTTTAACGTCTGTTCTCCATACTAGCATGGGTTGGACGATTTGACTGAGGACTGGCGAACCAGATGGCAGCACCAGGCTCCAATCTTGATCTGGCAGAGTTTCTACAGCTTGATGCCCTTCCTAACACCAACCACTCCGAGAGTGTAGTGGGTGCACAAGGGCCAGTCAGGCGGTACTGGCAACAGCCATGCTCAAAAGGTGTTTTTTATGTGCCACCTGCACAGGAGCCAGTCCAGTTTAGGATGACATTGTAAGGTAGGTGTGAGAGGCTGGATCTGGCCTGGTTGAACATAAAACTATTAGAATATTTTGGCCAGGTATGACCAGTTTTAATGCTAAAACATTAAATAATTAAATGAAATACAGGCACCAATAAACTAATCTGGTAGCAACAGGAATTTGAAAATCCTGCTTGTAAATTAGTGTAGATTAAAAGAGGCTCCAGAACCTCTTGTGCTTGTGCAACACTTGTATATTTGTGTCATTGATCTTTACCAAATCACAGCAGACTCTCATGAGATTGATATAGTGGATGCCTTGTCAGGAACACTGTTTAAAAACCTATTCTGTTTAGTGTCAGAGGAAGCCAGTTTTTTTTAAATAGCCTCAACCACCTCCACTTTTTTCAGTGAATTATAAAACAGAAATAGAACAAAAAAACTCAGCAACAATATTCGCAGTGCTTAAAATAATGTTTAAATTCCATCCACTCGGCCGATTCAAATGCTCTCATTATATACGTGACATTATTATATACACACAAAGAGATTAATCACATGTTTAGACTAGTGTGACGTGTATGTGTGTGTGTCCGTGTGTATATATATGACACACAAACACACATCCTCGGCCAGTCTTTCAAAAGACTGAAGCATTAACCTTCAAGGATAGAAGGTATTTGATTAATGATACCGGCAAGGCATGCAAATTCTTCAAAGTAGCTACACAGGTGTTGATTGAAGAAGTACCTACTCAGTCTGAAATATTTTAAAAACGACAGTGGTTGCCTACATATGCATGAGGCCAGACTGATCCTGGAAGATAAAAAGTAAAGTTGACTTAGGTGGGAGTTGAACTTAGAAGGTAAAAATACCTAAATCAGATATGAAAGGGCATTAAAAAAAATTTTTTTTACCATTTTTATGTTCTAAAGATTCTACTCATAAAAGTGGCATTAATAATAAAATAATAAGAAAGGCGATTAAATTGATATGAGGACAGGTGCAGACATGGCTCTGAGGTTAAGAAGTTTGCTTTGCAACCGAGTGGTTTTGGGTTCAGCCCCACTGCGTGGCACCTTCACCAAATGTGTGCTATTATAACTCACAGCTGACCAATGCCTTGTAAATGAATTTAGTAAACGGAAATGGAAAGAAACCTATTGTGTGTGTGTGTGTTGGCTGGCTTCAAGCTTTTGCTTGATGAGGCTGGGGTCATTCCAAGCTAGTGTTCTTTGAGGAATCATCATTGGTAGAGCTGACCAGTTCCACCAGTGCTTTCCATTGCCGGTGGTCCCGTACCAGCCCCTCTGCATCCTCCAAGGGGACGTCGAGCCTCTGTAAATCTTTCTTAATCACGTCCAGTCATCTGCTACAGGGCCTAGCATGAGGCCTCTCTCAGCCCACAGCTGCTGCGTTGAATGAGAGTATGTGTGTATATAGTATACACACACACACGTGTCTTCTACTATAGCCTACGGCTGACGAAAGCCTTGTGAGTGGATTTGGTAGACAAAAACTGAAAGAAGCCTGTTGTATATATGTATATGTATATATATGTGTGTATGTGTGTGTTTGTCCCCACCACCACTTCACAACTGGTGTTGATGTGCTTAGATTTTCGTAACTTAGCAGTTTGGCAAAAGAGATGGATAGAACAAGTAGCAGGCTTCACAAAGAAAATAATGTACTAGGGGTTGATACATTCGACTAAAACTTTAAGGTGGTGCCCCAACATGGCTGCAGTCTAATAACGACTGAATCAAGTAAAAGATAGAAAAAAGAAAAAGGGGGCTTAGTACCCATGAGCTTTACATAAACATTTCCCTGATTGTTGAAGTTAATGCATATGTACAATCTGAACTGCTGTAGACCGATGTGGTTTATTTCCAGGTTGGCCCTGATCAAACAGAAACTATGATCATCGGCATTCCAGTCATGACCATCCTGTCATTTTCTTCTATAATGTATGAATAACGTTATCCAATACACCTGCTTATTCCTTTTTTAAAAGACAATGGGAAGGTGTACGATACAAGGGAAATTTGGTTGCTATTTCTAGCAGGTCAAGCAATGATGTAGTGCCCCTGCCACCTGCCTCGTTTGCTCATTTTTCTGTTGCTTGATTGCCTATGTGCAGCGAAAAAAGAGAGGCGGGGGTGCTATTTTCTGAAATTTGCTGTTCTGTGGTGGAAAGATTGAATATAGTGTGTGTATTTCTAATGTTTATTAGGTGGGCGACATATCGGGGTGGATGGGCGAGGAGGAGGAGGAAGAGGAGGACTCAAGCAGAGATGCGGTATAGCGCAGAGTGGTTGCTAGTTCAGAAGAACAGAAGCCGTTGTATTAGGACTAGAGGAGGCAGAGAGAAGAAAGAAACAGCATATCTATAGTGGTGTGGGATGAAGATGGAGCACAGGAGATGCTGCATCATATAGAGAAAATGTTGGCCATTCAGCTGGATGGCCCCGTCTTTTAAGGGGAGAAGTTATCTCAAATGTGTGTATGTGTAGCCGAGTGAGTAGCAGCAGCAGTAGTTTTGTCATCCTAACCCCTGTTTAATATCATCCTGCCCAAAGGCATCTGTGGTTCTATAAAAAGGCAGCAAGCTGGCAGAATCGTTAGCACGTCGGGCGAAATGCTTAGCGGTATTTCGTCTGCTCTACGTTCTGAGTTCAAATTCCACTGAGGTCGACTTTGACTTTCATCCTTTCGGGGGTCGATAAATTAAGTACCAATTACGCACTGGGCTCAATGTAATCGACTTAGTCCCTTTGTCTGTCCTTGTTTGTCCCCTCTATGTTTAGCCCCTTATGGGTAGTAAAGAAACAAAGGCGGTGAACTGGCAGAAACGTTAGCACGCTGGGCAAAATGCGTAGCCATATTTCGTCTGCCGTTACGTTCTGAGTTCAAATTTCGACAAGATCGACTTTGCCTTTCATCCTTTCGGGGTTGATAAATTAAGTACCAATTATACACTGAGGTCGATGTAATCGACTTAATCCCTTTGTCTGTCCTTGTTTGTCCCCTCTGTGTTTAGCCCCTTGTGGGTAGTAAAGAAATAGGTTCTAAGATATAAATTCCATGTTTTAATGTGATCTAAACTGAAAATCTTCCATCAAAATTCTATGTTAACCTTTTAGCATTCATATTACCCTGTCAAATATAATTCTTATGTAGTCACATCGTTTTGAATTTACCATGCATTATCTTGTAGCTTTGAGATTTTGATGAGGTAACTTAACTTTTAGAACGATATTGTAGGTTGGTGTGAGAGATCAGATCTGGACAGTTAATCCCTTAACCCTTTCATTACCATATTTATTTTGAGATGCTCTGTGTTTCTTTCGATTATTTTAAATATAACAAAGAGTTTAGTAAAATAACTTAGTTATCATTAAGCTAGTGTTAGGAACATAAATTGTGCCAAAGGTTTGGTGGAAGATTTTAATTCAAAACTTATGAAAACAAGGTATTTGTACTACAGAGCCAGAGCCAGTTTCAGTTGGGTTGGTATCAAAAGGGTTAAGCATTCTGATTTCTCTGTAAAATGCCATGCTTATGTAGTCACATTGTTTTGATTTAATCATGCATTATCTTGTGGCTTTGAGATTTTGATAAGCTAACTATTTTTAGAATGACATTGTAGGGTTGGTGTGAAAGGCTAGATCTGGCTGCTTTGAACAGAAAACTGACAGAATCTTTGGACCGGAATATGGCTGGCATAAATGCTAAAAGGTTTATTTATATTCTAAATACTAGCTTAATAACAACACAATTATTTTAATAGATATTTCATTATTTTCAAAATTAATTGAACAAAACAGGCGTAAGAGTGGCTGTGTGGTAAGTAGCTTGCTTACCAACCACATGGTTCTGGGTTCAGTCCCACTGCGTGGCATCTTGAGCAAGTGTCTTCTACTATAGCCTCAAGTAAACCAAAGCCTTGTGAGTGGATTTGGTAGACGGAAACTGAAAGAAGCCTGTCATGTATATGTATATATGTGTGTGTGTGTTTGTCCCACCAACATCGCTTGACAACCAATGCTAGTGTGTTTACGTCCCCGTAACTTAGCAGTTCGGCAAAAAAAGAGACCGATAGAATAAGCACTAGGCTTACAAAGAATAAGTCCTGGGGTCGATTTTCTCGACTAAGAGCAGTGCTCCAGCATGGCCGCAGTCAAATGACTGAAACAAGTAAAAGAGATCATGCAAAAAAAAAAAAAGAAAAAGAGACTGATTTGTAGGATCTTTGTTGATTTGGGGTTAAATAACAACAACAACAAGAATATGTTCTTGTGGTCCAACCCTGACAATAATCAGAGACATGGTAGTTGTACCAATTCTGTCTGTGTTCCAGTTACATATCCCAAAATCTGCACTATCCCACCATTTTAAAGATTTGGCTGCTATTTTCTGCAGAACAAGTGACCACATAGGTTCCCTCATTGGTTCCTAGTGGCAGTAGTAGTAGTAGTAGTAGTAGTAGTAGCAGCAGTGATGGTTAGATAGTTTATTACTTTTTATGAAAGAGCCAAATTGTTAACTGACAATCGAAATTCCACAAACCAATAATTCTTGGAATTGTTGGTGCCAACAGAACAATTGAAAAATAACTCGAT
>NC_043021.1:13335669-13345669 GCF_006345805.1 Octopus sinensis
AGCCCCTGTCAGGAGCATTCTTGTATAAGAACAATAAACTGGTATTCTACAAAAGTGTACAGTAAACCATCAGATTAATGTAAAATTGTTTCATTGTAACTGAACATAAAACCAAACATAAATACATACACAGAGAGAGAGAGGAGAAAGTCATTGTAGAGAACCTAGTTTCACATTATAATTTAAGCCGCAGTTCGGTCCGGTGGACCGACCATATTTACATAAAAAGAAAAGAGAGAGAGAGAATCTATCTATAACCCATTCTAGTTTATTTCTTCAAGGCTAGTGTGTATCTTAGATTAACACTACCCATTTCCTATTTCCTTAACTTGAGATAAGATTCGGTCGCTAATTCGAGCAAACCGCCAAGTGGTTTCCGCGTTTAAGACCCTCCTAAGGGTAGATGTTCGCGGGAGCAGCTTAGATTCTACCGCACATGTGCTGTTTCCTGAGAGACCAAGAGACCATCTTCAGCCATAATCTGAACACACACGACAAACATAGACATATAGAAACTCGCCAGTCTTTTTATATTTGGTAGAGATGGCCATGAATAAATTTGGAGTAATTTATTTTATTCAATATAATTGAAAAGAGTAATGAATAGCTACGTGGAAGTTTTCTATCTATCTATCTATCTATCTATCTACACACACACACATACATATTTTCTGTTTTCCAGTTTCAGCTCTTGAGCTGTGGCCATGCTGGGGCACCGCCATTTATGTATATATATACACACATATGTGCACAAACATACACATATATAAATGTATACACACATATAAATATACACATACACACACACACAACCATATATATATATACCCATGTACATATATATACGTACATCGCTTGTAGGTTGATACGTGTAAAGATTATGATAGAGGAAGCCGCCTATATAATTGTGTATATGATGTGAGTGTATGCATATATATATATGTATGTATGTATACACACAAACACACACAGAGATATCACATAATCTGCACTGACAGTCCTCAGTAAAACATCTGATATTTTCCAGTCGCACAGAAAAAGAAGGAAAAAAAAAAAGAGAAAGCACCCTCCCCCACACACACTTATAAACATATACTCAGTACTATGTCCATAAACAAAAAAAAACTATATACACGATTACCACAAAAATATTACCAGCCGCCTTCCCCAGCTAAAAAAAATTAAGCTAAAAGCATGCTTAAAGGCCTACCTCATACAAAAGCCGAAAAATCGTAGTAACTGCATGTTGAGGTGTGCTGGATGGAGTAAAATACGGTGGAAATCAACTGAGTATGGTGAATAATAACGATCGTTTTCTTCCGTTTTGTTGTTGTTTTGCTCTGTATGTGTTTGTTGTTATTGTTTTACAGCGTCAGAGGCACAGAGGGTGAGAGAAAGCCTGTCAGGTCCATGTCGGTTCGTAAAGGGCACTGGCTGTGTGATAAACTTAACGGTAGCAAAGGAAGGAGGCACAGAGAGAGGCGAAGGAGGGGGGATGTAGAAAGACTGAAAGCGAGATGGAGAGGAGAGGAGAGGAGAGCGATGGTGTTATAATGATAGTGGGAGGTGTAAACATGGTGAATGGCAGGGAGAGAGGGGAGAGTGAGAAGAAGTTGAGAAAGGAAGGGAAGCTAGAGTGTGAGAGTGAGAGAGAAAAAGATAGTGAAAGCGCGTGAGTGTGAGGGGAAGAAAGAAGAGAAAGAAAGATGTTTAGAGATGAAGGATGGAGAGTGGTGGAGATGGAGAAGTCAATGAGTTAGTATCACAATAATGGCGAGGGGGAGAATAAAGATGAAGAATGAAAGGTAGGGAGAGGTAGAGACATAGATAGAGAGAAAGAATGAGTGAGTGAGTAAAAAGAGGAAAAAGAAAAGCAAGAAGGAAGGAGTTTATTGATGGAGAAACCAATGCTGTAGTGACAGAACAAGATGGGAGAGAGGAGAAACACGATGAGCGGGAAAGACAGAGAGAGAAAGAGAAATAGAGATAAAGTGAAAGAGCGGTATGAGGACGAGGAAGGAGAGGAAGAGGTTTACAGATAGAGAAGAGGAGAGTGAGCGCGCTAGTATCACAGTAATGGCGAGGGGGAAGATATGATAAATGAAGGGTTGGAAGAAAGACAGGGGGGAAAGAAGAAAGGGGGTCAATTGATCGGCGGAAAAAGGAAAAGTAGAGTATTTCATAGAAAGAGAGATCGATGTCCATCCAGTGTAAAACCGGGGAATGAAGACAGAAACTGGGTAAGACGGCGTGTGCATTTGAATATAGTAAGACATAGAGAGAGAGGGGGGGATGAGCATATACTAGAGAACTGGAAGAAGAGAGAAATTATTCAAGTAGAAAGTAGAGAGATGAAGAGAGAAGAAGAATTTAAAGAGGACAAATCTTCATTTGTCTTAGTAATGACAGCTAGTTAGATAGATAGATAGATAGATAGATAGATAGATAGATAGATTGATAGATAGATATGTAGATAGATAGATAGAGATAGATAGATAGACAGACGATAGATAGATAGATTGATAGATAGACAGACGATAGATAGACAGACGATAGATAGATAGATAGATAGATAGATAGATAGATAGATAGATAGATAGATAGATAGATAGATAGATAGATAGATTGATAGATAGATAGATATAGAGATAGATAGATAGAGATAGATAGATAGACAGACGATAGATAGATAGATTGATAGATAGACAGACGATAGATAGATAGATAGATAGATAGATAGATAGATAGATAGAAAGAAAGAGAGATAGACAGATTGATAGATAGATATGTAGATAGATAGATAGATAGATAGATATAGAGATAGATAGATAGACAGACGATAGATAGATAGATTGATAGATAGACAGACGATAGATAGATAGATAGATAGAAAACAGATGGATGACGGACATAGATAGATGAGAGATAGATAGATAGATAGATAGATAGATGACCTACACAGGAAGGGAAAGAATGTCAGTGAAATGGAAGCGTAGGAGGTGGTGGTGGTGGTGACGATGAAGGCTGGACATCAGCAGACTGGAAATGAAGCCTAATATCTGTTGTGCTTGTTTTTGTGGTCCAAGGTCAACTCTAATCTAGTATATATATCTGTTCAACGACATTCTGGCCATGACCAACCTTCTCTCTCTCTCTCTCTCTCTCACACACACACACACACACACACACACACATATATATATATATATATATATATATATATATATATATATATATATTTATTATATAGAAGGAGCTTCTACAGGACTAGAACTGTTTCATTCAAGAGAAATCTTCAGGAAGCCAATATATATATATATATATATGTGTGTGTGTGTGTGGTGTGTGTGCGTGTATGTAGGTATATATGTATGCATGTATGTATGTATGTAGTATGTATGTATGCATGTATGTATGTATGTATGTATGCATGTATGTATGTATGATGTATGCATGTATGTATGCATGTATGTATGCATGTATGTATGTATATATATATATAGTATATATATATATATATATATATATATATATATGTATATATATATATATATATATATATATATATATATATATATATATATATATATATATATAATATATATATATATATTCCTTTATCTGAAATGCTTTTTCGAGTGATGCCAAATGTTTTGCTTTTCATTTTGTATTTTAATCTATCTACACACATATAAATATATTAGTCTAATATTGGGGCATATAAGCGCTCGACGGAAAAAAAGTACGGTTTGCCGTACCCATAGGAATGGAACCCACATCTCTATGTATTCGCGCCCTTAGTCAATGCACGGTGATTGCTTATAAGCTTTAAGCTTATAAACATTATTATTATTATTTACAAAGGTGTAAAATTCAGCACCGGTTATCAAATAACCGCATATATATATATTTAGTCGATTTGCTCGACTAAAGGCGGTGCTCCAGCATGGCCGCAGTCAAATGACTGAAACAAGTAAAAGAGTACTATATATATATATATAGTACATCTATTAACTAAGGTATTCTTTCTTCTTTTAAAACTGGCAAGCGATTTGAGGAAGGTTTCGTTACTATCTCTTGCAAACCAAACGGCTGCTCTGTGGATCCCTTTAATGGTTCATTTCAGGTGTAATTTGTTGTAGATTTCGGGCTGCTAATTCTAGCAGGCCGAACAATAAGTAATGTGTTGGGGCTATCCCCACAGACCCAAACGTATTTGGAAGAGGTTTGCAGTTACGTTGTCTTAAAGGACACCCCTCACTGCCTCTGACGTGTTTTGAGGGAGATTTTTAGCTATTATTTCTAGACAGGTCGTGCTACCGCATGTAGTCAGCGGCTCTCCTCTAATTGCTTCGATGTAAGTAAGAGACGTGTTAAAAAGGCAAGTAAAAATGCCGGTTAACATGCTCAATGGAAAAGTACGAGGAAGTAGTTTAAATTACGGCTTTGATGCTGATAATGATTCACAACAGGTGTGAAGTTTGTAGCAGACGGAACGGTAAGGATGGCGAAGAAGCAGTGGAGGAAGGTAAGTTCAATAATGAATAAATGAATGGACGGCCGAACCGACAGGTCGTTCCGGTCATCAGTAATGAAAAATACAGCGGCAACAGCAACAGAAATCGACGGACTTTTTATTTTTGATTTTTAAGTGTTTCCTTCTTATTTATAATTCGATTCACTGGAATTATGCAATCCTCAGTATATGACTGGTATTATGTTTTTTTTTTTTAATACTGGTGCCAGAAGGATGGGATAAGATAGCGAAAGCTCGGCGGCATTTGAATTCAGAGCGTGGTTGCTCGACCTGCGAGACGCGACAGTCTTGAAATGACATTCGTCTTGGAAGGAAGGAAGGATGCGATGAATATCGTGGTCCCAATCACTGTGAGAGAATAATACAGTTTTAGGCATGTCTGAAAAACCTGTGATCATAGTACACTCGATCAGAGCTAACCTGGGGCTGCACACACCACAGTCGTTTCGATCTGCTAGGAATAACAGTTAAATCTCCCATGAATCGCTTGAATAGAGAAAAAAAAAAACCGCGAGGAAAGAAGAAACTACAAGATGGTGTGATTTAAGATTCGACAAAGTCTGAATAAAATAAAAAAAAAAAGATTGGAGGGAGGTCACGGTCGTGACCTGGGGTTAAACAATTACAAATCTGCTGTAATTGTTTAGCCCCGGGCCACCAACGAAGAATTATAATAAACGAAGGAAGCGACTGTGCAGCAGATATCAGCTGAAATGTCTGCAAAGACGAAGCGCCGGTGCTTGAGCAATAAAATAAGGGGGAAAAAATATTAATAATAATAACAACAATATCAATAAATAACTAGTTCAAGAAGCGAAGACTCTCCTGGGGGATATAAGAAAAGGGTGGCAAGGAAACAACAAGGCCAAGAAAGATGCACTTTTGTTCAATATACTGAAGTAAATTGGTAGGGAAGCAATTAAAATGGAAGGCTGGCGTGTGTACGATTGATGGAGGAATACAGAAGCAATTATGAATAGTAATTAGTCGTAATAGCAACACAGAAAGACGTGGCCTGAATGTGCTGCAGAAATAGCAGTGGTAGTAGTGGTGGTGGTGGTGGTGGTGGTGGCCAGTGTGGGCTTAAATATATAATTGCAATAGTAGTAAGATAGGGTAGCATGGCTTAAGTATGTATGCGTCTGTATGCGATAGTAGTAATAGCATCTGGTTGAGAGGTATTGGGCAGCGTGTCCGCCGTGTGCAGTTGCTGCAGCAGCAGTTGTAAATAATGAGGTCGAAGTTGGTCCGGTCAATTGGAGGACGGAAGTGCGGCACGACACACACTATAGAGCCAAAATAATAGGAAATAGAAAAAAAAATCTGGGTTTTGTCATAAAAAGTTTTGTCTGTAATACTTAATGAACAAAGACGGGCCAGTTTACTAGGGTTCTAAAGTACAAAAGTTCTTTGGAAGTCAAGTTCAAAGTACTCTGTATGTGTGTGTGTGTGTAAGCGCGCGTGTATAATGAACTGAATGACACTGAAATTTCTCTTCGGGTCACTATGCGGTCGTTCTAACTGCGAGAAATAGCAACGGAATTTTTTAGGCTTAAGGAAAAGAACGTTATTAGACAATGAAGTCCTCTCTATGAAACACACACACACACTACTCTTTTACTAGTTTCGGTCATTTGACTGTGGCCATGCTGGAGCACCGCCTTTAGTCGAGTAAATCGACCCCAGGACTTATTCTTTGTAAGCCTAGTACTTATTCTATCAGTCACTTTTGCCGAACTGCTAAGTTACGGGGACGTAAACACACCAGCATCGGTTGTCAAGCGATGCTGGGGGCACAAACACAGACACACACACACACACACACACACACACACACACACACACATATATATATATATATATATATACACACACACACATACGACGAGCTTCTTTCAGTTTCCGTCTACCAAATCCACTCACAAAGCTTTGGTCGGCCTGAGGCTATAGTAGAAGACACTTGCCCAAGGTGCCACGCAGTGGGACTGAACCCGAAACCATGTGGTTCGTTAGACTGGATTATTGCGACCTTTGAACGTAGGCCCATTCAATCAGAACTATCTTGAGAGCTAAACGGCTTTTAAAATTTTTTTTCCCTTTTCATCTTTTCAGTTTATTTTCTCACTGCTTGTTAAATTTCAAAAACAATTCTGTATTGAGTCACGAAAAATTATATTTTTCAATTATCTGGTTGGGTGCATAATAAATTTACGTTGTAAATTTTAAAATTAAAGAATTAGATAAAATTGCGAGATGTTCCTCTTTGGTAAGATAAACTCAAAGAAATTCACTGGATCTTTGAGGAACTGCAACCGAATGTCGTATTAAAGGGAAAGACACAGTGAGTAATGTAGTACAAAATATATTTGTCTGGTAAAAGAGAATACCAGAATGGTCACGACTGGAACGTCTTTTAATAAAGCTTTAGTCTTAAAACAACCCTCAAAATAAAAAAGCGCTACTGATAACGAGAGCTTGAGGCTATATGCCAGCGGCGAGCTGGCAGATCCGTTAGCACGCCGGGCGAAATGCGTAGCCGTATTTCGTCTGCCGTTACGTTCTGAGTTCAAATTCCGCCGAGGTCGACTTTGCCTTTCATCCTTTCGGGGTCGATAAATTAAGTACCAGTTACGCACTGGGGTCGATATAATCGACTTAATCCGTTTGTCTGTCCTTGTTTGTCCTCTCTGTGTTTAGCCCCTTGTGGATAGTAAAGAAATATATATGTTAGAAAGAGTAATTAAATCAGCCACAAAGCAGTTCTAAATACAGAAGGAAATCCATCCTTGGAGAATGTAACCCTAGATACATTATGACAATTAAAAAAATCATGATGGTCATGAACGGAATGCTGTTGCATCAAGGTTGACCTGTCACGACAGAGAGGATAAATACCAGGCCGGATAAGACCAGCTAAATATAGAGCCAAATCCACACCCTGCCGTCTCAAAAAATACAGAGGAGACTTTTGATAATGTTGTCCGAGATATATTGTTTCTGAAAGAGACAAAAAGAAAAAAGACTGGCCTCAGCTGAACAGCTTTGGATCATAAGTCTGGCATCTAATCAAAAGCGTTCCAGCCGTGATGATCCATTTTTTTTAAAGACTATATCATGCAAGATAGGCGCAGGAGTGGCTGTGTGGTAAGTAGCTTGCTAACCAACCACATGGTTCCGGGTTCAGTCCCACTGCGTGGTATCTTGGGCAAGTGTCTTCTGCTATAGCCTCGGGCCGACCAAAGCCTTGTGAGTGGATTTGGTAGACGGAAACTGATAGAAGCCTGTCGTATATATGTATATATAGATATGTGTGTGTGTGTGTGTGTGTGTGTGTTTGTCCCCCTAGTATTGCTTGACAACCGATGCTGGTGTGTTTACGTCACCGTAACTTAGCGGTTCGGCAAAAGAGACCGATAGAATAAGTACTGGGCTTACAAAGAATAAGTCCCGGGGTTGATTTGCTCCACTAAAGGCGGTGCTCCAGCATGGCCGCAGTCAAATGACTGAAACAAGTAAAAGAGAGAGAGAGAGTAAAGATTGTGTAATAGAGCTGCAGGCTGTTGCTTGAAAAGTATTTGGCTGTTATTTCTGGAAAATCGAAGGAACAAACTGGAAGTGACAATTGAATGAGAGTTGTTGTCAATATCCTAGATCGGCCGTTCCAGCAATGACCGTCCAGTCTTTTTTCAATGGATCCAATGTAGGCGTCCTTTCCTTTTTAAGAAAGTATTGTGTAATAGGGAAGAGATCTTGGTTTGCTGTGTCTAGCTGGGTCGAATGACAACGTCCGAAGTAGAGAGAATTCTCGTTGGCAGACTAAATTTTATCTAGATTTATATTTGAAAAACTTTTCGTTGATGAAGTCCCTAAAAACCTAATTGAAATTAAAAATAATAATCACTGTTTCTAACAGGGGCCGCAATTTTCAAAGAAGGGAGCTAGAGGATACGATCGACTAGTATTTGAATGGTCTTTTATTTCATCGACCTGGGGAAAAGATGAAAGGCAAATCCGACCTCGACGAAATTTGAATTCTTTACTTTAAGAACCGAAACAAATATCTCACAATAATGGTTTCTGATTTAGGCACAAGACCAGCAATTTTGAGAGGAAGGCATTATACGACACCATCGGTGAAGACTTGATACTCCATTTGATCGAACCTGGAAGAAGATGAGAGCTAAAGTTGACCTCAGTGGAATATGAACTCTCAAAATGTAAAGAGCCGGAACAAATATATATTTTGTGGTGAAGGGACGAATCGATATCAACCCCAGTATTTGACTGGTACTTTATTTTACCGACACCGGATGGACGAAAAGCCAAGTTGACCTCAAGAGAATTTCAACTCAGAAAATAAAGAGTCGGAGCAAATAATATTGATAATAATTTTTTTTTAATGGCTTAAGTCTTAAGACAAAAACAGGAATTTAAGCAGTATACCTATGAATTTGTAAAATTAAAGATCCATTATTTTTTTTTTGTCAGTACAAAGGTTCCCACAAACATCTTTTTGTATTTGTAATTCGCTCGCTGGTACCGTAAATCCTCGAGTATAGTCCGTCCTTGAGTATAATATGCTCGGGATTTTTAGGGAGCTGTACCTCTGAAAAATCTAAACCTTGTGTATAATACGCACCCCTTCTCTAACTTGAGTCAAGGAGGTCTATATAACGTCCTTGGTTTGTAAAAATGTATATGGTAACGTCCTTTATTATTATTGTATATATAACATAATGCAAACGTGTAGCTTTTTTGTGAATTTTGTTTGCAGAAAATAAAGAAATAACAGTAATAACATTTAATAAATGTTGCTTATTGCAAGTTATGGATGATTCTTTTATGACTTCATTGCTTTCAGGCTTAGCTTAAGGTATTTTCGCGCCCGACATCACAAAATGCGTCTGAATAAACATTGCCGGACAGCAAATAGAGATTTGGACATTGCTTAGAAAATAATTTTCATAGCAATGTCCAAGTCTCGTATATAGTACGCACTAGGGATTTTGAGCTTTAAATTTTGGGGAAAAAATGTGGATTATGCTCGAGGATTTACGGTACTTAAAAATAAAAAAGGATCTATCTCGACTCTGAAATGCTCCATTGTTGGGTCATGTGTCCTTCCTTCTTTAAAACTACGAGTGTGATTTAAAAGAGGTGGCTGTTATCCCTAGCGAGTTATGTGATTTAAAAGAGGTGGCTGTTATCCCTAGTGAGTTATGTGATTTAAAAGAGGTGGCTGTTATCCCTAGCGAGTTAAGTGACTGCATAGAGTGTCTCTCCCGATAGGTTTCGATAATAACTAGATAGAAGTTGCCAGCTACACCATCAGCAATCAACAGAAAGTTGCAACCAGCCACTGTAAAATACAGCAACAGTAATAACAGTTGCTGCCGACCTGGCATCGAGCCCCACTGCACACAGGGCAGTGAGTCATCGTTGTGCAACTGTTGTTGGATGCGC
>NC_043021.1:13348169-13350669 GCF_006345805.1 Octopus sinensis
ACGTAAACACACCAGTATCGGTTGTCGAGCGACAGACAAACACAGACATATATGATGGGCTTCTTTCAGTTTCCGTCTACCAAATCCACTCACGAAGGCTTTGGTCGGCCCGAGGCTATATAGTAGAAAACCCTTGCCCAAGGTGCCACGCAGTGGGACTGAACCCGGAACCATGTGGTTGGTAAGCAAGCTACACACACACACATACAAAACACACGTTCACATACACAAGGCAGCTCTTCCATACATAAGCACACACAATGCATAGAAGACCAATACAAAATAAATAGATAGATAAATAGGAGGAGGAGGCCAAAAAGAGAAAAAGGGGAAAGACCTCCCCTTCCTCTCATCGTCACTCGCTGTCTGCCTCACGAGCATATTTCTGAAAATAGTTCATAGGAACTTCATACTACAGAAAGTATACTTGACCATTCTTCAGACTAACAGAATGTACGCGCACGCTTACACGCACACACATACGCGCAAGCACGCGCACACACATCAAACAATCTGTGTCATTGTCCTTCGGGTTCATGTAACCAGGATTACTCAGTCTTAAGGACTTTAAACACATCATCAGAAATTTTTTGTTGTATATTTTTTAAAGTTTTGTTGTAATTGTACTTTTTTTTTGTTTTATACAGAATGCTTAGTTGTAGTAAAAACAACATCGAATAAAGCAAAACAAAAACAACAACAAAAAGCAAAGCAAAAAAACAAACAAACAAACAAACAAGAAAGCCTACGTGGTTCTTAAGCCTGTATGCTGTCTCTCGGCCTGCTAGAAATAGCAGCAAAATTTCCATTAAATCAAATTTTACTCCCTTCGGGGAAGGATGAACCCATTGAAAGCAATGAAAAGAAGAAAAAAATAATTAATAAATAATTAAAAAGATGGGATAGCCATGGGTGGAACATCTTTTATCTTTGGTTTACTCTATAAGAATTGACCAAGGACTCAACAACGGCAAAAGTTGATTTATCCCACGAACTGATGAAAGAATTATAGTGAAACCTTGCATGCTAGAAATAGCAGCCAAATCTCTCACATAAGGGGAACAGTATTTAGGAAAAGGGGATTAATCCCTTGGCATTCAGATTACATTATTAAATATAAATGCTTCTTTATTCACATTATTTTGAATTAATCAGGCATTATCTCATAACTTTGAGATTTCAATGATGTGACCCTAACCCAGAATTGTTAGCACGCCGGGCAAAATGCTTAGTGTTATTTCGTCTGTCTTTACGTTCTGAGTTCAAATTCTGCCGAGGTCAACTTCGCCTTTCATCCTTTCGTGGTCAGTTAAATAAATTACCTCAGTCCTATATAATCTTAATCATCATCCTCATCATGATCATCATCAACATCATCGTTTAACGTCCGCTTTCCATGCTAGCATGGGTTGGACAGTTCAACTGGGGTCTGGGAAGCCAGAAAGCTGCACCAGGCCCAGTCTGATCTGGCAATGTTTCTACAGCTGGATGCCCTTCCTAACGCCAACCACTCCGTGAGTGTAGTGGGTGCTTTTTACGTGCCACGGCACAGGTGCCAGACGAGGTTGGCAAACGGCCATGATCAGATGGTGCTTTTTACGTGCCACCGGCACGGAGACCAGACGAGGCTGGCAACGGCCACGATCGGATGGTGCCTTTTACGTGCCACTGGCACGTTCAGATGGTTCTCTTACGTGCCACCGGCACTGGTATCACTGCTACAAATTCCATTGATGTTGATCGATTACGATTTTGATTTTCACTTGCCTCAACAGGTCTTCACAAGTAGAGTTTTGTGTCCCAATAATAATAATAATAATAATAATTTCTACTATAAGTACAAGGTCTGAAATTTTGGGGGAGAGGACTAGTCAGTTACATTGACCCCAGTGTTTCACTGGTTCTTAATTTATAGACCACGAAAGGATAAAAGGCAAAGTCAACCTCAGCGGAATTTGAACTCAGAACATTGCGGCAGATGAAATAAGGCTAAGCATCTTGCTTGGCGTGCTGACGATTTTGCCAGCTTGTCACCTTACTACTACTACTACTACTACTATACTACTATACTACTAATAATAATAATAATAATAATAATAATAATAATAATAATAATGGTTTCAAATTTTGCCACAAGGGCAGCCATATTTTGTGGGGACAGGATAAGTTTATTACATCGACCTTCCCCCCCCCACCACCACCAGTGTTTCACTGGTACTTAATTTATCGACCCAAAAAGGATGAAAGGCAAAGTCGACCTCAGCGGAATTTGAACTCTGAACATAGCGACAGGCGAAATACTACTAAGCATCTCGTCCAGTGCGCTAACAATTCTGCCAGCTCACCACCTTATATATTATTATTATTATTATTATTAATATTATAATAATAATAATAATAATAATAATAATAATAATAATAATAAAATTCTAGTTTCTTACAAGATAATTCTTGTTTTTCTTTAAGAGTACTTATCTATTTTTATTGGTCAAAGTTAAAT
>NC_043021.1:13355669-13358169 GCF_006345805.1 Octopus sinensis
GGGCATCCAGCTGTAGAAACACTGCCAGATCAGACTGGGCCTGGCGCAGCCTTCTGGCTTCCCAGACCCCAGTTGAACCGTCAAACCCATGCTAGCATGGAAAGCGGACGCTAAACAATGATGATATACCAAATCCGACTCACAATATCATTATTCTTTAATATAAGCCAGTTATAACATATAGGCCGACTCAAAGTACAAGAGTATTTCATATGCTTTACGAGATATGCAGACCGCAATCACTTAATTACATAAAGAGGAGTCAGAGTCAGAGGTGCCAACAGAGAGGAGTCAGAGTCAAATATTTTTGTTTCGACTCCACAGCCCTGGATAAAACATTGATTTTCTCAAATCATCAGTTCCAAAGTCTTTCTAAATTACTGATTTTCTTCGATTCAATGACAGCGGGACTGAACCTGAAGCCATATGCTAGGGAAGCAAATTTCTTGAAGGTAAAAATATGGGGGATGGTCATATTTAGAAGGTCTTTTATTTATAAATCTGCTTGATCAGAGGTGACCAATGGATAAACATCAATATCAAAATAGTCTTTTACACATTCTTCTCTCTTTTTCCCCCACTCTCCCATTCTCTCTTCACTAACCATTTCATTCCTTTTGCCACCCCCAGATGTAAATGGACTCTTCCAATATGTGACATTAAATTGCACTGCTGCAATGACATTTTAGTGACATAAAGGGGAAAGGGGTCATCATGACCACCATCATCAGGACCACCACTACCACCACCACCACCACCACCACCACCACCACCACCACAAACTCCATCACTGTCTTCATCCTCATCATCACCATTATTATCACAATCATCATCACCACCACCACCACCACCACCACCATTACCCCATCACTACAAACACCATCATCCCCACCACCATCGCCATCATTAATCTGATAGCCTATTGGCAGAATTGTTAGAATACCGGACAAAAACGCTTTGTGGTCTGTAGGCCTTTACAATCCAAGTTCAAGCCTTAGCTTCAGATTTCATTGTTTAAGGGTAAAAACAAAGGACCAGTTAAATACTGGGATAGAATTGATATGCTTATAATCTTATGAGATGCAAATGGGATTACAACAGAAAATGACAACTTATCTTGCCATTCATCCTTTGGGGGAGGGGGCTAAAATAAAGTACCAGTTATATACTAGGGTTGAGACAGTCTTCTGATGCAGTTTAGATGTGAATGGAATTATAATAGAGGACAATATATCTATAACCTGGTTGGTGTGTCATGGCCTTGAGCAAGATGCTTCATTTCATGTAACTAAGACTACTCAGTTGAAATGAGTACAAGTTGGTGCAGCCTCTATTCCCACCATCTGAGTGTTGGTGCAGCCTCTATTCCCACCATCTGAGTGTTGGTGCAGCCTCCACTCCTTCCAGCTGAATGGTGGCGCAGCCTCCACTCCCTCAAGTTGAGTGTTGGTGCAGCCTCCATTCCCACCAGCTGAGTGTTGGTGCAGCCTCCACTCCTTCCAGCTGAATGTTCGTGCAGCCTCCACTCCATCAAGCTGAGTGTTGGTGCAGCCTCCATTCCCACCATCTGAGTGTTAGTGCAGCCTCCACTCCTTCCAGCTGAATGTTGGTGCAGCCTTCACTCCCTCAAGTTGAGTGTTGGTGCAGCCTCCATTCCCACCAGCTGAGTGTTGGTGCAGCCTCCACTCCTTCCAACTGAGTATTCGTGCAGCCTCCACTCCCTCCAGCGGAATGTTTGCGCAGTCTGCATTCCCTCAAGCTGAGTGTTGGTGCATCCTCCACTCCCTCCAACTGAGTGTTGGTGCAAACTTCACTCCTTCAAGCTGAGTGTTGGTGTAGCCTCCACTCACTCCAGCTGTCACATGTTGGATGTTACACTGGATCACTGGTCGGAAGGCCTAGGGCCAGATATGAGCAACACCTTTCTCAAGAAGTAGGCCAAACTAGACACAGATCATCACCAAGCGGGCCACACTACTTGAAAAAAATTCAAGGAAGTTTTTTTTTCCATTAGGCGTACCATTCAGAAAGTGCGATGGGTCACAGTTTCCCCATTGACTGGTCTCGGGAGATATTATCTATGTTTGCTGGTGGCTTAAAAAGAGACCTAACTACAATTAGCAAAGAAAGCATGGGACAAGTCTACCAAGTCATACGCAATTGGGAGTGACAGTTGCAGCTTCATACACTTACAACAAGTAAGGGCAACGGATAATTTTAATTTCGCTTTATCTACTACTACTACTACTACTACTACCACCACCACTACCACCACCACCACCAACAACAACAATAACAACAACACTTATATCCCCATCACAACTGCTGCTACTACCATCGTCACCACCACCATTACTACTACAACCATTTACAAATGTTACAACAACAACAACTACTGCTAGATATTTACAGAAAACTTAATAAGATCACCAGGTCATTTCACCATCCAAGGATGTAAATAATTGATGATATTATATCTATATATACATATACACATGCA
>NC_043021.1:13365669-13380669 GCF_006345805.1 Octopus sinensis
ATATATATATATATCACAATCAAGGAACGGCCATAATAGGCCATTCACCCACTAGAAATAACATATATATATATATATATATATATATATATATATATATATATATAATATATATATATATAATATATATATATATATAACATATATATAACATATATACATATATATACATACATAAATATATACATACATACACACATACATACATACATACACACACACACACACATATATATATATATATACACATATATATATGCACACGCACACGCATATATATATATATATATACATATATATGTATGTATGTGTGAATTCATATGATAGGATATAAGGTGCTGAGGCGAATTTGACTAAAATCCTTCTCAGCAGTGCTCCAGCATGGCCACTGTCCAATGACTAATGCAAATGTCTAAAGACAAACGGATTTGACATAGTGAACGTGATGATGACACTGATGATGAGAGAGAGAGAGAGAGAGAGAGAGAGAGAGAGAGAGAGAGGGGAAGACAATAAACCAATCCCAGTGTCAGCTGTGTCATACAACTTAAATTCGCTTTCCATTGGGAAGTAACAGACCTACTGATCTACATTGCCAATCAAGGATGGGACTGAAGTAGAGGGGCGATGGTGGTGGTGGTGGTGGTGGCGGCAGCGGTGATGACAGGATAAGATGAGGCGACAGAAATCTATGAATAGAACCTGCATAATCATCATGGGTTGTGTTATCTCCTCTTCACTTCACTCCTCCTCATGCAACAAACCCCCCACAACTGCTTGTCATGTGTGTGACATATTTATACATGACAGGCACTCTTACGCACGCACGCATGCACGCAAACACACGCACACAGATGCACATTCTTTTGTTCTTGTACTTGTTTCACTCATTCGACTGTGGCCATGCTGGAGCACCATCTTAAGCGTGTAGTCAAACAAATCGACCCGCATGACTTATTCCATAAACCCAGTACTTATTCTTATGTGCCGCCAGGGGTGGCCCTTCTGTTTGCCACCCCAGGACCCCACAAAAACAAAAAACACATATTTATTTCTTTATTGCCCACAAGGGGCTAAACATAGAGGGGACAAACAAGAACAGACAAAGGGATTAAGTCGATTGCATCGACCCCAGTGAGTAACTGGTACTTAATTTATCGACCCTGAAAGGATGAAAGGCAAAGTCAACCTCGGCAGAATTTGAACTTAGAATGAAACGGCAGACAAAATACCGCTAAGCATTTCGCCCGGCGTGCTAACGGTTCTGCCAGCTCGCCTAGTACTTATTCTATCAGTCTCTTTTGCTGAACAACTAAGTTACGGGGATGTAAACACACCAACACCATGGGCTAGATGGTTTGACTGGAGCTGGTAAGCTGGAAAGCTGCACCAGGTTCCAAGATGTTTTGGCTTGTTTCCCACAGATGGATGCCCTTCCTAATGCCGACCAAGATACCAGGTATCTTTTACATGTCTGGTGCATGGGTGCCTTTAACGTATCACTAAAAGGGGCGGGAGTAAAGGGACTGGGAAACGACTCCTAGTAATTTCATATTCCTGAAAAGACAACAAGAAAAAGACAAGTACAAGGGATATGGAATGTGCATGGGTGTCGTACAAGGGAGCTAAAGAGGAGAGAAATAGGGAGTGTGATGATGAGGAGAAGGATGGATGTGCTGGCACTGAGTGAAGGCAGTAGAAGCAGGGGCAGACCTTGGTTTGTGTGGATGGATGGAGTGAGGAAAGCTTTAGTGGTTAGAGGTGCCGGAGATAAAGAGAGAGGCAAGAGAGTTTATAAACGATAGGAAAGCTTGGAGAGTGTTTGTGGATGGATGGATGAATGAATTTGATGTTGCTCAAAGGGGTACGGAACCAGCACGATGCTGCAGGGGTAAGCCAGCATATGCTGTCGGGCCCCACTGCTGATATTGGGGGTTGTGCTCTATGCCTTGACCCGAGCAGAGAACGGGACTCACCTCTTTGAGCTGGGAAATGAATGGAATGCCCGGTGTATGTCTTGTTGTGGCAACCCCACTCCTAAAAAAAATGGGGAATAGGCCTGTGACTGAGAGGGCAAGAGTAACCCCTAGATAAGTCTGCCACGGGGTTAAGCCCCCTCACTCCACCCCCCACCACACCGAATATTACTGGTGCTCGTTTTCAACAAGATGGACCAAAGCAACATGGAGTGAAGTGTTTTGCCCAAGGAAATGACAGTGCTTGGTATGAGAATCAGACAAAACGATCTTAAGAACATGAAGTCAGTATCCTGAACACAGGAACACGCGACCATACTTAACATAGCAGGCATTAGTGCGTTAATGGGACACAATGTATTGTCCTTTGTTGCAGTGGATTTCAAAATTCCACCAGCACTATCAATGCCGCCATCATCACCACCACTCTCACCACTGCTAATAACACCAACGCCACTACCATCACCCCCCCACCACCACCACTGTTGCTACTGCAGATGCTGCTACCACCACTATTGTTACCACTACTACTGCTACTACCACCAACAACACCAGCAGTGCTGCTGCCACAACCACCACCAATGCCACTATCACCATAATCACCACCTCCACCACCACCACTGCAGCTACCATTACTGTCACCACTATTTCTGCTACAACTACCACTTTCACCATAATCACCAGTACCCCACCACAACCACCACAACCAACACCACCCTCACCATTATCACCACCACCACCATCACCACCACCCCACACCACTATAATCACTACTACCCCACCCCCACCCCACCATTATCACCACTACTACCACCACCACCATCACAACTATTAACACCACCACATGTATAAAACAAAAGTTAATTCATGATGATGTGCACATTGTTGTCTGCATATGATAGGAGTGTCAGGATATTGAAGTTGAAAAAAAAAAATAAATAAATAAATAAATAAATAATAATAATAAAAATAAATAAATAAAACGACAAAGCTCAAGAGCTTCTTGAATCATGCCATTGTGGTTTCCCAGCTGAATACAAGAGTTCCAGTGTTAGAGTCCACCAACATAGAATGGCAAAAAAAAAGAATAGAAACAAGGAGACAGTTGGAGTGATGTTAAGCTTATTCTAAACAAAACCGTGATGTCATTCATAGATCGAGACGAAAGATTCAGGGACATGGATTTTAGAAGGGATGAAAGATAAATTCGCCATCACCATCATCATGACTATTACCATTGCCGTCGGCATTACCCCACCTGTGAAAATCATGCCAAAACTGACCTCGCTTACATTGGGGCCATGTAAAAAGCACTCAGTCCACTCTGGGGAGTGGTTGGTGTTAGGAACGGCATCCAGCCATAAAAACCCTGCCAAAACAGACACAGTAGCCTGGGGTACCTGGAGTACTCTTCTACCTGACTGGCTCCTGTCAACCATCCAACCCATGGATGCATGGAAGACGGACGTTTAATGAAGATAATGATGATAATGATGATGATAATGATACGTGTGTTCAACCCATGCTAGCATGAAAAACGGACGTTAGAGAAGGATGATGATGACATATATACGTTATTTGTATGTTTATGTATCTATGGATTTAAGAGGCCTTTGTTGGTGTCCAGAGGCATTTGTAAATAAATGAATAAAAGATTACTTGTCCATAAAAATCAAACACTTTCTGTCACTTGAATATTTATATTTTTTTCCCTCAACTCACTTTCATGTCATTTGTGCAAATCAATGCATTCTGCTCTTGTTTTTGCATATATCTAAGTTTCTCATTCTAGTGGAGACGAAATATGGCAGCTACTATGCTGATGAAATCAACTGAGATAGGAACAATGCTAGCATGGGTTACCCCACCCCCCACACTCGATTTGCCATGCTGGACCACTGAAATCTACAAGCTTTTTTCATTGTCTCTCTGTTTATTTCTTCTTATTCCTTTCTGTTGAAGAGCATAGGCTTGAAACGTAAAAGACCTTTACATTTTTTTGCCAAGCATCAAAATAACACGCTTGTTGTTCATACACCTGTGTTCATCTTTTGTTTTTCTCTAAACTTCAACTATATATGTATATATGTGACCTCGTGTGTACCGTTGGCGATTTTTTTTCCTCTGTCTTCCCTTCTCCTATGTTTCCGATGAAGAGCTCCGCTCGAAACGTTAAACCCTCCTTCTTTCCTGAGCATCCAATAATACTATATTTGTTCCCCGTCCTCGCGTTGTTGTGTTTTTTTGTGCTTTCTTGTTTGGATTATGTATGTATGTATGTATGTATGTATGTATGTATGTATGTATGCATGCATGCATGCATGCATGCATGTATGCATGTATATGTATGTGTGTCTGTGTATATATATTGTCTACTTTGGAAACGGTTCCTATGGTTTGATGCTCTTCTCAATGCCAGCTATCTTACAGCAAGTACCAGATGTGTTTTTTTATGCCACCATCACTAGTGAAGTTACCCTGAAGCTTGCATGATGTTGAACCAAGAGCAACAGCTTTGTGCTGGGAGACGAAGGGTTAAAACATGAAGAATGAAGCCAGGACAGAACAGGCTTTTTGCTGTACAGGAGCTACAAGTTACGTACGTACATACATATACACATACATGGTGGTTGTCTATTCCTTATGCAGAGTCTGACCACCTCTTGTACCAATACCTTACATCCATCTGATATCTGATGTGGGTTTTTTTAAAACCAATGTACTGAAAAGACACCCAAATAGATAGCATATCTGATTTGGACCACCAAGAGCTGCATACATACATTACATACATCCATCATCATCACCATCAAATGTCCGTTTTCCATGCTAGCATGGGAAGGAGGGTTTAACTGGTAAGGCCTGGGGCTGCACCAGACTCCATTGTCTGTTCTGACATGGTTTCTATGACTAGATGCTCTTCCTAAAGCCAACCACTCCACAGAGTGTACCAGGTGCTTTTTATGTGGCACCAGTATCAATTCTACTGTAGCAGATGGATCTTCTTGAGTACAAAAAGGTGCCAGATATCTCGGTCCTCTGTCATCTGCTTCAAAAGGCTTAGTGTCTTGAGATCAGCCTTCAATACTCATACCATGTCTTCCTGAATCTCTCTCTTCCACAAGTTCCATCCAAATATATATTTATATATAGACACGTACACACACACAAACACACACATGTTAGTGGGAATATATTTCTAATATGTTCTAATTTCTAAAGATGTGCCGGCGGAACATAAAAAACTCCATTCAAGCATGGTCGTTGCCAGTGCTGCCTGACTGACTCCCGGTGGCATGTTAAAAGCACCATTCGAGCCTGGTTATTGCCAGTGCTGCCTGACTGGTCCTCATGCCGGTGGCACGTAAAAAAGCTCTCACTAAACTCTCAGAGTGGTTGGCATTAGGAAAGGCATCCATCCAGCTGTAGAAACTTTGCCAGATCAGATTGGAGCCTGGTGTAGCCTTCTGGATTGCCAGTCCTCAATCATACCTTCCAACCCATGCCAGCATGGAAAGCAGATGTTAAAAATGATGATGATGATGAATGTCAATGCAGTTAGCTGTGGAGAAATATTCTCACTTACAGTAAAGGTTTAGATACACCTCTATCAGCTCAGTGGCATCCTCTTTTGGATCCCTAGCAGAATTAATATCTCATTAATAGGGGATGTCAATAAAAGATGACCAATAGCTGACTGAAAAGCTATGACTTTATAGTCAAAAAGTCAATGTTAGTGACTAATTTGCACCTGTTGACAGGTAGAGGTGTGTGGCTCAGTGGTTAGGGTGTTGGGCTCGTGATTGTAAGGTTGTGGGTTTAATTCCTGGACCAGGCATTGTGTTGTGTTCTTGAGCAAAACACTTCATTTCATGTTGCTCCAGTTCACTCAGCAAAAATGAGTAACCCTATGATGGCTTGGCATCCAGTCCAGATGAGGAACTTATATGTCATGCAATCCAGGAAACCGGCCCTTACGAATCTGACCTGATTCAAGAAGATGATGCAACTTTACTTGTTGACTGCCAACTCACAACAAATACATAAGTAGCAATGTGAAGCGATGAGGAGAAACAAACTTTAGATATATTGGATGGCCTGGGGGCCAGAAGCACACTAGAAGTACTCTATATCTATCTATCTATCTATCTATCTATCTATCTATATATATATTATATATATATGAATATATATTTGCACACACATATATATCTATCTATCTATGTCTATCTATCTATATATATCTATATCTATCTATATGCACACACACACACGCATGAATCTATCTATCTATCTATCTATCTATATATATATATATATATATATATATATATATATATATATATATATATATATATAGTGTGTGTGTGTGTGTGTCAGTGTGTGTGTGTGTGTCAGTGTGTGTGTGTGTGTCAGTGTGTGTTCATTTTAAAGTAGATGCCTCTCTTTGCTGTCACTACTCTGAATTTCCAACCTTGAAGTAAGAGAGATCATTAATATTTGGCAAACGACACTAGGAAGTAATAAATCTTGTATTATGTCACCATATTTTAGTAATTGTGTCGACACACAGACATCAATCATCTGATACAAAAACACACTTCTGTATTGGGGTGACAGTAAAAGAGTTAGTCAGACATTATTTTTAGAACCGGTGATTATGGCATCGAATAGCAATAAGACTAAATGCTTTTTGATTCTCACCTAAATTTTTCTAAATAGTTTCTTCAGTTGCCTTGTTTGTGAGTTTTGTAGGTTATGTTTTGAAACAAGATAGTCCAGTATTTGGAGCTGTTTTTTTTTTTTTTAATGGTGCTTAATTCAAAAAATGTGGAGGCACAATGGCCCAGTGGTTAGGGCAGCGGACTCGCGGTCGGAGGATCGTGGTTTTGATTCCCAGACCAGGTGTTGTGTGTGTTTATTGAGCGAAAATACCTAAAAGCTCCACAAAGCTCCAGCAGGGGGTGTTGGCGACCCCTGTGGTACTCTTTCACCACAACTTTCTCTCACTCTCTCTTCCTGTTTCTTGAGTAATGCTGCGATGGACTGGTGTCCTGTCCAGCTGGGGGGAACACATACGCCATAGAAACTGGGAAACTGGGCCCATGAGCCTAGCTAGGCTTGAAAAGGGTGAAAGAAAAAGAAGAATTCAAAGAATACAACAAAGCATCAATAGCAAAGTTAAGTTTGGCAGAGTGTGTTAGAGCATCAAATAAATTGTTTTGCAGTATTTATCCTGAATCTCAAAGTGCTGGGTTCAAATCTTGCCAAGGTCAATGTGGCCTTGCACCTTTTCAGTATTTATACGTAAAATAGCATGAAGTTGGTGGTTCAGAAGTCTGCTTCTCAACCACATGGTTCCTGGTTCAGTCCCAATGCATGGCACCTTGGGTAGGTGTCTTCTACTTTACTGACCAAAAGCCTTGTGAGTGAATTTGTTATGCAGAAACTGTGTGGAAGTCCACTGTGCACATACACGTGTGTGTTTGTGCCACCACCACCACCACCAAAACCCCCACCACCACCAAGACACCACCACCACTACCACCATGTGATGACCAGTGTTAGTTTGTTTATGTCCCTATAACTTAACAGTTCATCCAAAAATACTGACAGAATAAGTTCCAAAATTAATAAAACAAGTCCTGCGTTTAATCTGTTTGACTAAACCCTTCAAACCAGTGACCCAGCATGGCCACACACAATCTAATGACAGATACAAATTAAAGATATGAGTGTGTATGTGTGTTTGTGTGTAGTTGTGTGTGTAAACACACATACACACACACACACACACACACATTGATGTCTGATTCTATATTCAGTTATAATAAAAACAATTTTTCTTTAATCAGAGGGATTACTTTTGTAGATTACAAATGTATTATTCTTATACACGAATGTTGTTGACAGTGACTTCGAAGTTTCAACCAGCTAAGCCCATTGTTAGAATATCTGACAATAGCTTTGCTGGCCAAAACTTTGAAGTCACTGTCGACAACATTCCTCTTTAAGAATAATATATGAAAAGTTTTATCATCACTAATTGTGACCACGGGTGCCCCGTATTACAAGAAATAAGAGTCAAAAACTCTTAATGCTATAAGAAGGACACAATATATATACACTAACTGTGTGCTTCTGACAGAATTAAGAGGTTTTAACTCTTATTTCTTGAAGTACAGGTACTTCAGCATCCTCCATCACAATTAGTGACAATAAAAAATTTCCTTTATGGCATTATATGGCGCCTAACTGTTTACATTAATTATATATATATATATATAATATATATATATATATATACATATATATATATATATGTGTGTGTGTGTGTGTGTGTGTATATATATGAGACCCTTTTGGTCATGGATGACCATGGGATTTGCTCCTAGAAAGTTACCCTCCCAGGCACAAGTCCAGGCAAGGGTGTTTATGGAAGACCCATGCATGCCGGCCTCCTCTCTCCACGCCACCAGTGTTATCCAAGAGAAAGGCAAAGGCGATACAGCTTGGCACCTGTGACATCGCAACTCATTTCTACAGCTGAGTGTACTGGAGCAATGAGAAATATAGTGTCTTGCTCAAGAACACAACACATAGCCCGGTCCGGGATTCAAACTCACAACCTCGCGATCGTAAGCTCAACGCTCTAACCACTGATGTATATATTACATCATATGTAATCAAACCTAAGTTTGTTTTTGAAGCACTGAAACGTATTGTAGCACAAGTAGAAAGATATATTTTTTGAACGCGTAAAATACTGATATAACAGTATATATGGGATAATATCCCTTACAGAGCAGAAAAATTTGTCAGTAACCAGCATCTTGCAGCTCACCTGCGATAGACCGGCGTCCCATCCAGGTGGGGAACCTATACGCCAAGGAAACCAGGAAAACCGGCCCTATGAGCTAGGCATGGCTCGAGAAGGAACAAAAACAACATACAATCATGAAGAAACAAATATCTAAGATAGGCGTGGCTGTGTGAAGCTCACTTCACCACCAGAGGTCTGGGTTCAGTCCCACTGCATGACACCTCGGGCAAGTACTTTCTACTATAACTCCAGGTCAACCAATGTCTTATGAAGGGATTTGGTACATTGAAACTGTGTGGAAGCCCATGGTCCATATAATTTACATATGTGCCTGTGTTTAGTTCCAACTGCCACCACTTGACGACTGGTGTTGGTTTGTTTATGTCCCCATAACTTAGTGAAGGAACAAAAGAAAATGTTAGAATAAATACCAAGCTAAATGATAATTAAAAAAAGTCCCGGGGATGATTTGTTCAACTAAAACCCTTCGAGGTGGTGCTCCAGCATGGCTGCAGTCCAATGACTGAAACAAGTACAAGATAAAAGATAAAATATATATGGACCCTCTCATACAATGAATGTTCCAATCATTTCCTTAACACAACTATATAATCATTGAATTATAATGTAAGTGGCCGAATATTCCACATAGACGTAATGCTCTAGTAGGCCTAGGTACAATCTGAGTTGCTACACAGTCTTCTGTCAACCCAATTTCATCCACAACACTTTGATCAATATACTGCAGTTGTAGAAGACACTTGGTGCAGTATGCCAAAGAGGAAGATCGAACTCAGAACTTCGAGTCTGAAATGAACCTTTGTAATTACTTAACCACGAAACTATTCTTTAAAGAAGTGGTCTACAACTTTTGCACCACAGTCCCGTGTTGTGCAAAACAATTTTTTCTAAGGACTATGGGATCACACACATAACACAATAAAGGGAGCTGGTGACACGTAAAAGGCAGCCGTACCAGTGACACGTAGAAGACACCCAGGGCACTATGTGAAGTGGTTGGCGTTAGGAAGGGCATCCAGCTGTAGAAACGAAGTCAAAACAGACGACTGGAGCTTAGTGCAGCACTTCAGCTTACGAGCTCTGGTGAAACCGTCTTACCCATGCTAGCACGGAAAACGGGCGCTAAATGATGATGATGATGATATATAATATATAGAATATATATATATACAACGTTAAATGTTATAATGCATAGGCGCAGGAGTGGCTGTGTGGTAAGTAGCTTGTTTACCAACCACATTGTTCTGGGTTCAGTTCCACTGCGTGGCACCTTGCGCAAGTGTCTTCTACTATAGCCTCGGGCTGACCAAAGCCTTGTGAGTGGATTTGGTAGACGGAAACTGAAAGAAGCCCGTCGTATATATGTATATATATATATATATAATATATATATATATAATATATATATATATGCGTGTGTGTGTTTGCGTGTCTGTGTTTGTCCCCCTAGCATTGCTTGACAACCGATGCTGGTGTGTTTATGTCCCCGTTACTTAGCGGTTCGGCAAAAGAGACCGATAGAATAAGTACTGGGCTTACAAAAGAATAAGTCCCGAGTTGCTCGATTAAAGGCGGTGCTCCAGCATGGCCGCAGTCAAATGACTGAAACAAGTAAAAGAGTAAAAGAGAATATATATGCAAATGCATCCAACGAATTACGATGGTCAATAAAATACAAATAAAATTTTTAAAATTTATTCTTCCTCTGCGGCCCGATGATTGAGACCTTTACTTTAGATTACAGAATCATTTACATCCAGAAAGTTTGGTCAGTTCGTACGCCTTGGGGAGACGAGAACACTTGACAGAAAAAAAAAATGATATTTGATTTCAATTTCTTTTTCCTTTTCACTGGGTACGATGATGTCGTTGTCTATTAACTGAGGATGGAATGGGAAGCAATGTTGTTGATGCCTCTCCTCCAAAGGGTAATTAAAAGCAAAGTCAAAGGCAACGGTTACAGAATCGTAGATCGTTCAATATAACTGTCTTCAGGAAATTCACGTTAACTATATAAGTGAAGGGAGGTAACTCTAAATGGAGTACTGTAAAGTCACATGCATTATCGTTCTTAGACGGAAGATAACGCGTTACAATTTTAAGCATCATGAAGAGTTAGTACGCTTACATACATACGAATACCATTTACATAATATATATATATATATATATATACACACACACACACACACACAGCAATCTCTCGACTATCGCGGTGTTACATTCCAAAACCTCCCGCGACAGGTGAAAATCCGCGAAGTACATACAGTACTGTACTGTATATATTTTAAAATTATTCTTATAATTTATATATATTTACTTTAATCATAAATGCAAAACAACACCACAGAGGAATCGACGCAAGCTTAAGTAATTAACCGCGATAGGTGAACCGCGATAGGTGAACCGCGATAGGTGAACCGCGATATGGCGAGGGATTACAGTGTGTGTGTGTGTGTGTGTGTATACATACGTTTCTGAATTTGTGTTGCGAGGTTCCTGATGCGAACCCGTGTGTTGAAACAGATATTGTTTGTATTTCGGGACGGTTTTTTTTTTAATGAAATAAACACACGTACTATATGTTCGTTCTTCACTCAATTATTACTTATCCCAATAAGCGGAGCAAGAGTCCACAAGAAGATGGTAGGTGTTGCTGAAGAGGTCACAGATGTGTGACGAAAGATTTCTGGGCAATGGACATGATTGTTAGAATAAGAACATGTATTTATTGGGAGGGGGGGGGAATGACCGTCCCGAAATATAACAATATGGGGAAGGCCGGTTTATGGGATTACCTTAGGTTTCCCATCCATAAAGGGTTTAGCTTTGTGGCGTATAGTCATATACATATGTGTGTGTGTACTCATACATGTATGAGCACACGTCTTTATATTTACAGTGTCGAAGCTGATTAAGCATCAGATTTAACTCCTGTGATAATTACATGTGACGATGCAAGACAACGTGAGCTCCATAAACAGTGGGGAGGGAAGAGAGTGGAGGGAGAAAGAAGTCGAAGGCCAAGGTTTGGGCATTTTCTTTAGCAAAGACAATCTGTAACATATCAGCTGCCTCGCGATCTCCACTTGGTCCAACGGCAGCACTCCCGAGACAATTGGAGCAATCGTTCCAACGTCGGAGTTGTTGAAACTACGTGACCTACTTCCGCTTGTTATGTCGGACTTTGGACCTGATAATAATCCTGGCTTTGCATACGACAGGCGTTGGCGACAGCTGTCCTAGATGTCACGCCGAGTCTCCAAAGGAAAACGGGGAGTCTTTTACTGACTGATTCTAAGGAGTTGCCCCTGTCGGGCTCAGATACACGCACAGAAATTCGTACACAGAGACAGGAACATACGCATGCACACAGCTGCGCATATACATATTTAAGCGTACAGACACACACATGCACGGAAAATACGCACATATATACATATTTTACGAATTATTTATATATATATATATATATATACACTTTATTTTAAGCAGCAGAAAATTCAACAAAATCTGTTACTCTGAGTTTCTCGTTGCCGTTCATCAGACAGTTTTTGCTAGAATGGAACTTATATATTAATTCAATCTATACCCTTACAAACGCTACACCTTTAAAAGGAATGGACTTGTTTGATTGGCCCTTTAAAAAAAACGGTCAATCTTCGAGCGATAAACAAAAAGGTCAAAAAATATGTATATATATATAAAAAAACTTATAAAAATTATAAAATCCGAGGAAAAACCGAGGAAAAAACCTATTGCCGTTAATGAAGACAGTACATTAACGGCAATAGGTTTTTTCCTCGGTTTTTTCCTCGGATTTTATAATTTTTTAATTTTTATAAGTTTTTTTATATATATATACATATATTTTTGACCTTTTTGTTTATCGCTCGAAGATTGACCGTTTTTTCTAAAGGGCCAATCAAACAAGTCCATTTCTTTTTAAAGGTGTAGCGTTTGTAAGAGTATAGATTGAATTAATATATAAGTTCCATTCTAGCAAAAACTGTCTGATGAACGGCAACGAGAAACTCAGAGTAACAGATTTTGTTGAATTTTCTGCTGCTTAAAATAAAGCATATTACTCTACCACTGGTATTTGAGTACTCTTTTTTCCACCTTGTTTCACATTTATGTGTTTACTCCGGTATATATATATATATATATATATTATGAATTTGAGGTAAAACATTTTACCTTCGCCCATATAATACAATAAATGAATTAATTGCATTGCAATTCTTAGCATTTATGTATTAGCCTTTCTGGGTACTTTACTGGCAGTATATTGGATAAATGATATCCCATAGTGGGTTATACTCATAACCCCTATCTCACTTTGTACTTTTATATATATATATGTATGTATGTATATATATATATATATATATATATATATATATATCGTTACACCTATATACATATATAGAGTTTATGCATATTCATACACACAAAAATAGTTAAATATCCGGGAACACATAGTACAGTTGCTTATATGTTAATGTTTGTACATTTATGTTTATGCACAAACACACATTGACACATGTCTATACATAATACACATACAGACGTGTGTCTGTATATATACATATAAATATATATAGACGCGCACACACACAAATTGATACATACGTAGTTATGTAAATACACACATATATTGGGTTATCCCATAAATAATGCGGGGTTTTTTCAATTGCATGAACTAAAAGTCAGAGGGAGACGGGATAAACTACCTGCATCAACTTGCTATAAAAGTAGGTAGTAATGTTACCTTAAACTTATTCTTAGTGCAAGTTTCGGAGAGTGCAGTTCGATATTAAAATTTATTTTTTTCAAAGCTATAATGGAAGTGACAAAGGAGCATATTCGGCATATTTCGCTTTCTGAGTTCAATAAAGGCAACAACGCAACGAAAGTTCGAGGAATATTAATGCAGTATATGGGGACCGGGCAATAAGTGCAATCCAGTGTCAATGGTAGCTCCAGAAACTCCGAGCCGGGAACTGCAGCCTAAGAAGATCTTTAGCGCTCGACGGAGACGTCCTGTAAACCCAGGTGGAACGAAATCTCATGGTAATTGTTGAGGAAGTAGTAGAGAAGACAACTGTAGAGTATATTTTCGATTAAAAAAGAACTATAATTATATTGAACGATCTACGATTCTGTAGCCGTTACCTTTGACTTTGCTTTTAATTACCCTTTGGAGGAGTGCTTTTAATTACCCTTTGGAGGAGTGGCATGAACAACACTGCTTCACATTCCATCCTCAGTTTTCTTATCTTAATTTTGAAAAATAAAGGAAATATAATAAAACCCCGCATTATTTATGGGATGACCTAAGAGATAGATAAATATTTACACGCACTCACACACACGTTTATATAAATATTTACACATTCGTTTATGCACACACATACATTTAAACGTAATAGAGACATATAAATAACACATTTATGTGCAAACACGCACACATACACGTGCATAATACATACAGACGTATTTAAGCAGACATACCTATATAAGTATCTGTGCATATATTGATGCACACACACAATGCATACATATATATATACAAATTGAAGCATCAATATATGCACACACACACAATACACAAATATATACAAATTGAAGCAGAAACACACATCTCTATACATATTTATGCATACACACATGCGCATGTATACATCCATGCTTAATACACACACATATATATATATGTATATATATATATGTGTATGTATATATATATATATGTGTATGTGTATATATATATTATATATATATATATATATATATATATATATATATATACATAGACATATACATATATAGATATACATATACATATATATATATATATATATATATTATATATATATATATATATATTCATGCTTATTTTATTGATCCCAGAGGGAGAAATGGTAAAGAGAGTGTCAACAGCACTTGAACACAGAACAGATCATAAAATGAATGCATTAAAATCTAGCAATCATTTAAGACATATGCTTCTCTGGTTCTGCTAATTAACATGCTCTCTCTCTTTCTCTTTCTCTCTCCTCTCACACACACACACATACATACATACATACATGCAGGTAGTCCCTTTCACACACATATACAAGCATTCACTCATTCACATAGACAAGCACACACTCAAACATGCACTTCAGCACT
>NC_043021.1:13383874-13396374 GCF_006345805.1 Octopus sinensis
TGACCGGCGTCCCATCCAGGTGGGGAACCTATACACCAAGGAAACCAGGAAAACGGCCCTTATGAGCCATGTGTGGTTCAAGAAGGTACAAACTACAGCCAAAAGCTGATTGTTTTGATCCTTTGCTAGAAGAATATCTACAAACTTTGCAGAAAGCTCTTGCCTCACTCCTCCCTACTGTCACACATAAACTTCACAACAATGATGCTTTAGCAAAAATTACCCCTGTAATATCCTTTTCTACTCTAGGTACAAGGCCTGAAATTTGGGGGGAGGAGGTCAGTTAATTAGAACGATCCCAGTACACAACTGGTACTTAATTTATTGACCCCAAAAGGATGAAAGGCAAAATTGACCTAAGTGGAATTTGAACTCAGAACGTAAAGACACACAAAATAATGCTAAGCATTTCGCCCGGCACTGGGATAGATGTAATCGACTTAATCCCTTTGTTTGTCCCCTCTATGTTTAGCCTCCTGTGGGCAATAAAGAAATAAATTTCATGAGTAACTTGTTCTGATGATTGTATCAACCAGAACCCTCAATGTTGTAATCACTTAGTGATGTTGGTAGCATTGGCGGTAAACAGTAGTAGCAGAATGGAATTGGTGCTGGTGGTGACAAGGGAATTTCTGAGAAATTTAACAATTATTTTCAAAGCATTAAATTTGTGTAGGTAGATGGGTAGGGGAAAGGTAGTTGTGGTGGCTGAATCTCTCTGAGGACTACATTAAGGGTACACATGTCTGTGGAGTGCAAGCCGCTCCATTGATTGGATCAACTGGAACCCTCGTTGTTATAACTTACAGAGTGCCAGCACCATCTGAGCATGATCGTTGCCAGAGCAGCTGACTGGCTTCCATGCGGGTGGCACATAAAAAATACCATTCAAACGGGATCGTTATCAGCGTCGCCTCAGTGGCACATGAAAAACATTCAAGCGAGGTCATTGCCAGTGCCATTGGATTGGCTCCTGTGCAGGTGGCACGTAAACAACACCACTTGAGCGTGGCCGTTGCCAGAACCACCTGACTGGCCCTCATGCTGGTGGCATGTAAAAGCACCCACTACACTCTTGGAATGGTTGGCATTAGGAAGAAACTCTGCCAGATCAGATTGGAGCCTAGTGCAGCCTTTGGGTTCGCCAGTCCTCAATCAAATCGTCCAACCCATGCCAGCATGGAAAGCGGATGTTAAACGATGATGATGATGATGATGATATGATAATGAAGGGGGTTAAACAACAACCATTTATCACAATTGTTATCACTGCTGCTACCATCACAGAGCCAATACCATTTCAACTCCTAACGCAACAACCATCATACGCCTGTAAAACCACCACCACTACACTACAACCACTACCACCACCATAATCACTATTATAGTGACCATACGTCTCCATTGCAACAACAAACACAACTACCATAACTGCCACCACCACCACCACCCGTCATCACAATCATCATCATTGTCACCATTACTATCACCAACGTCCTCATGACTACCATCATCATTCCCCCAACCACAGCACCACCATCACCAACACTATCATCACTATCACCACCACCACCACCACCACCATCATCATCATCATCACCCAACCACAGCACCAGCACCATCAGCAGCAGCACCACCATCATCTTCACTATCACCACTAACACCACCACCGCCACCACCAACATCATCATCATCATCATCATCATCACCACCACCACCACACTCATCCAACTCTCGCACCACACCATCATCACCACACCATCATTATCACTTCACCATCACCACCATCTTCATCATATCACCACCCAACCACACCACTACCACCACATAACACCACCATCAGCACCACCAGCACACCATTATCATCACTATCACCACTAACACCACCACCACCACTACCATCATTATCACTATCAGCACCACCATCATCACCACCTACCTCATCATCAACTATCAATACCACCAACCACTACCTATCTCACCACCACTACCACCACCATCATCAGCATCATCATCACCCAACCACAGCACCACTACCATCAGCAGCAGCACCACCACCACCATCAGCAGCACCACCATCATCATCATCATCATCACCACCACCACTACCATCATCATCACTATCACCACCACCACCATCATCATCATCACTACCACCACCATCACCATCTATTATCATCAATCATTATCACTCACTACCACCACCCATCCACATATCACCGTCACCACCACCAATCCTCTGTCCATCAACCCAGTCACCACCACCACCACCGCCACCAATACCACAACCAAGCGTTTCTTACATATCCCAGTGATTATCTTTCATTACCTAGAATTGATCTGTTTCGGTTTACAATGACAGGAGACACACAGCGAAGGATTAACAGATTTTTAAATGAGAGACTGAATGAGGGATTAAGTTACTCCCCCCCTCTCACACACACACATCTGACTGTTAATCTCATCTTCCTTGTCATATACATATATACATGCATACACACATACACGCACATACATACATACATACATATATATATATATATATATATATATATATATATATACATACACATATATACATATGTATATATATGTACATATGTATGTATATACATATATATTTGTATATACATATACATATATATATATATATACACATACACACATGCATATATATATATACACATACATGCATATATATATATATACACACACATGTATATATATATAATGCATATATATATATATACACGCACATGTATATATATAATATATATACACATATATACACAATTACAGGTGAGATGTCACATATCACTTATATAATTTGATTAAACCTACATTCTAAGCTAACAGTAATGAAAAAGTAATGATGGGGGTGAGGTGGGGATGGAGTAGGTGGTGGTGTTTCAGATGGCTGAGGTTGGAGGGGGGTTGAGACTATGAGCTGGGATGAAACTGGGGAGGAGGACAAGGATATTAAAAGAGGGTGGTAGAGGAAACTGTAATCATGGAGGGGAGGCATTGACAACATTGATAATGGTGGAGAAAGAATATGTTGTGTTGTATATATATATATATATATATATATATATACATATATATATATATATATTATATATATACAGGCGTAGGAGTGGCTGTGTGGTAAGTAGCTTGCTTACGAACCACATGGTTCTGGGTTCAGTCCCACTGCGTGACATCTTGGACAAGTGTCCTCTACTATAGCCTCTGGCCAACCAAAGCCTTGTGAGTGGATTTGGTAGACGGAAACTGAAAGAAGCCCATCTATCTATATATATATATATATATACATATACACACATACGATAGACTTCTTTCAGTTCCCATCTACCAAATCCACTCACAAGGCTTTGGTCGGCCCAAGGCTATAGTAGAAGACACTTGCCCAAGGTGCCACACAGTGGGGCTGAACCCAGAACCATGTGGTTGGGATGCAAGCTTCTTACCACACAGTCACGCCTGCGTCTATATCATGACCTGCTTTAAGTTTCTTTTCTACTCTAGGCACAAGGCCCGAAATGTTTAGGGAGTGGTTGCCAGTCGATTAGATCGACCCAGTATGCAACTGGTACTTAATTTATCGATGCAGAAATGATGAAAGGCATCGTCGATGGTGGAATTTGAACTCAGAACATAAAGACGGACGAAATACCGGTAAACACTTTGTTTGGTGTGCTAGTATTTCTTATTTCTTTATTGCCCACAAGGGGCTAAACATAGAGGGGACAAACAAGGACAGACAAAGGCATTAAGTCGATTACATCAACCCCAGTGCGTAACTGGGGCTTAATTTATCGACTCCGAAAGGATGAAGGGTAAAATCAACCTCGGCGGAATTTGAACTCAGAACATAAAGACAGACGAAATACCTATTTCTTTATTGCCCACAAGGGGCTAAACATAGAGGGGACAAACAAGGACACACAACGGGATTAAGTCGATTACATCAACCCCAGTGCGTAACTGGGGTTTAATTTATCGACCCCGAAAGGATGAAAGGCAAAGTCAACCTCAGCGGAATTTGAACTCAGAACGTAGCGGCGGACCAAATACCTATTTCTTTATTATCCACAAGGGGCTAAACACAGAGGGACAAACAAGGACAGACATAGGTATTAAGTCGATTACATCGACCCCAGTGCGTGACTGGTACTTAATTTATCGACCCCGAAAGGATGAAAGGCAAAGTCGACCTCGGCGGAATTTGAACTCACAACGTAACGACAGACGAAATACGGCTACGCATTTCGCCCGGCGTGCTAACGTTTCTGCCAGCTCGCCGCCTTGACCTGCTTTCAGTTTCTGTCTACCAAATCCACTCGCAAAGCTTTTGTCGACCCAAGGCGTATAGCAGAAGTGATTCGCCAAGGCGGCGAGCTGGTAGAAACGTTAGCACGCCGGGCGAAATGCGTAGCCGTATTTCGTCTGCCGTTACGTTCTGAGTTCAAATTCCGCCAAGGTCGACTTTGCCTTTCATCCTTTCAGGGTCGATAAATTAAGTGCCAGTTTCGCACTGGGGTCGATGTAATCGACTTAATCTCCTTGTTTGTCCTCTCTGTGTTTAGCCCCTTGTGGGCAATAAAGAAATAAGAAGTGATTCGCCCAAGGTACCATGCTGTGGAGAACTGTACCCGGAACAATATGACTGTGAAACATTTATATAAACATAAACACACGCATGAATATAAACGTGCACATTCACGGAAGCTGCTCCGCCTGCATGTATCAAAAACAATTTACTTAACTTTCTCCAGACACGCACGCATGCGAACACACACACACACACACATACACACACACACACACACACACACACAAATACACACACATTCAAGCACACTCCACTCCCCCTCATCCTGACATCCCACTTGTACACACGCAACACCCAACCTTCAACCGATCAACAACGCAACCATCTTAGCCTGCCCTCATCACACACACACACACACACAACGCAACGTCATCACACACACACACAACGCAACGTCATACACACACACACACACAGTTCCACACCACCCCCGTCTCTCCCCTACTTCTCTCTCTCTCTCTCTCTCTCACTAAATTCGGACACATTCATGTCCCACTCACTCTAGACTCTACCCTCTCCCCCCCTCCAGTCATCTCAACAACACGTTTTGTCTATCCTAAACATAAACACACAAACGCCAAAAGCCCAACCCTCCTCTCTCTCTCTCTCTCTCTCCCACACACACACACACTCACAACAGAAAAAAAACCCGCCAGTCCAGATGTATAAGAGATTCTCAAAGAAACACTGGCTCTTTCTTTATTGGTCCACATTAAAGAAACTTGGCTGCAATGACGTTGTTTAACGATAACTTATACACACTCACACACGAACAATCTCAGGGTGCATACGTACATGCATATATACATGCAAATATGCACACAGATGCAGACGCATTTACGCAAATAGTGCACAGACACGTAACATATACGAACCCGTACGCACAATAACAAACACAAAGATACGCACACACCCGCGATAATACGCAGATACGCATACAAACACTTTTATGGGCGTAAAAGTTTAATTTTCCGAATTAACAAAACATATCTAGTGCCAAAAATAACACACACACACACACACACACGATCGTTCACACTCTCACAAACAGATACATATACATCGTAGCAAAAACAACACATAAAAAAAACTTTCAGACACACACTCACATACACACCATACAAACTGCCCTCACTTCCGCGAATCCCAACACAAAAAAAGTACACAACGTAAATAATAAAAAAAGCACTTTTCACGCACAAGCGTAGACTTTCAGACACACACGTAAAACTGTTCTTGCTCTCACAAACATTACGCACCCACCACCCGAAAAAAAACCCCACTTTCAGACACACACACTTGCGCACGCGTATATAAATGCAACCACACTCATTCTCACAAATACAAACACACACACACACACACACACACACACACACACACACACTCTCCCTCTCTCTCTCTCTCTCTCTCTCTCTCTCTCTTTGTTAACCTTTCTAATATTGTTTTCTGCTTTTTGGGTGCGAGTGTGTGTGTAGGTCAGTCCATATCTACTTCTCGTGCAAAAAAATGGGTTCGAAAGTTCAGTAAATATTTAAATATTTTTGCGTATACAAAGAGACACAGGCGTAGCTGTGGGGTAAGAAGTTGCTTTCCATCCACATAGTGTCGGGTTCAGTTCCACTGCATGGCACCTTGGTGAAATGTCTTCTACTAGGGTCTTGGGCCGACCAAAGCTTAGTGAGTGGATTTGGTAGAAAGAAACTGAAAGAAGCCCAGCCCATCATATATACACAGGGTGCTATGGGTAAATTGTTGCCATTTTATATTTTTAATTTCGTGCATGTGCATTGTTCATTTTTCATTTTGTCCACTGCACAGTATCGTAGGGTCAGTTGGGCACTGTCTGCAACAAAAACAGCCATGATGCAATTCTCTCTGCCAGAAATTTGGAAATGACATGTAGTACTGCTTAGTATTCACACCAGAAGCACCTATATGAACACTTCAGAGTGTTTGGACGTCAATCTGAGGTCAGTGCAATCTGAGGACATGTACCGAGAGTCATAAAAAAATCAAACATTCAGTCAACATAATGGTGTTTGGAATGATCACTAGTGATGGCAACATTATGCCTCCATTCATCATCCCACATGGCCACAGACTCAACACAGAGGCCTACATCAAGTGCTTGGAGGCTGTAGTGCTGCTCTGGGTGAAAAGGGTGGCTGCTGGGAGACCTTGTCTGGCAACAGGACTCTGCACCATGCCACAATTTCTGCGACCCTAATATCTGGCCACCTAACTCCCCAGACTGTAACCCCCTTGATTATTATGTGTGGGGTGCAGTTACGTGAGAGACCAACAAAACTCCTTATAACACCAAGGATGAATCGAAAACAAGGATTATGGCTGCATTCACCAACTTAAACAAGGACAGAAACAAGTCATCAATAAACGATGAGGTATAATATTACAGGAAAGTGAATTGTGGTTAATTGATTTCATTAAAATTATTTTTAATTACCATATAGGCGCAGGAGTTGCTGTGTGGTAAGTAGCTTGCTAACCAACCACATGGTTCCAGGTTCAGTCCCACTGCGTGGAACCTTGGGCAAGTGTCTTCTACTATAGCCTCAGGACAACCGAAGCCTTGTGAGTGGATTTGGTAGACGGAAACTGAAAGAAGCTCGTTGTAGATTCTTATTTATATATATATGTATGTGTCTGTGTTTGTCCCCCTACCATCGCTTGACAACTGATGTTGGTGTGTTTACGTTCCCGCAACTTAGCGGTTCGGCAAAAGAGACCGATAAGTACTAGGCTTCCAAAGAACAAGTCCTGGGGGTCGATTTGTTCGACTAAAGGCGGTGCTCCAGCATGGTCGCAGTCAAATGACTAAAACAAATAAAAGAATATATATATATATCACCATGACCGACCAGGGTATCAGATGTTGCAACACATCGCTGGTCACAATGCGCTTTGCATTGTTTTAGCCTGCAAATGATGCCACACTGCTGGCTAAACAGCAGGCCAACAGAAGAAAGAGTGAGAGAAAGTTGTGGTAAAAGAGTACAGCAGGGATCGCCACCTTTAGGTGGGTTGGTATGAAGAGGGACTTTTTGTTACCATATTCCTGTTGAAACACACTGTCTTTGTTTCTGATAATTTTGAGGACTAAACAGAACAGGAAGTGACACATGGGATGGAGAGTCACTGAAGAGGTCACAGGAGGTGTGACGAAAGATTCTAGACAAAGGACACTAAAATAGGAATAATTATAAAGCTGAAGAGAGGATCAAATATATAGTGTGTGTGTGTGGTTAATTGGCAAAAAATATGACCATCCCCAAATATAGCAATACAAGCAAAACGCACCCCCTCCCCGTCTAATGGATGCTGCTGAGGTGTCAAACATTTAGACTAAATCTTTTTTTGGTCTCTTAAATATACTGCGTTTTGTGGCATTATTTCAAGCTAGCCAGCTTTTTTTGCGCAAACTGCATGTGCATTTTTCTCGCGTACATGTAGTATCAATGGCAACAGCTGATGTACTTGCGCGTACAACTGCACGTTCCCACAGCTTTATTGACCGCATTCTCACCTGGAATCGATTTTGTTATTTTTCCAAATACCATCGGTATCTACATATCAAATTTGAGCGCAGTCGGATGGAGAATGCTTGAGATCCTAGAAGACACACACACACACACAGACAGAACGGATTTTATATAATCTCTCTATATATAAAGCTGAGGTTGTCTGTGTATGGCAGGTTTGGTAGCCTTCAACTAACACTATCTCCTCTGAGACCCTGTGGTGCAAGTTGACCAAAATTGAGAGTATGATAGAAGAAAGCTTGCTCTTCCTTCCGTTGAAGAAAAAATTCAGATAGGACCATGTTAAGACCAAAAATTATTTACATCAAAAAGGTGATTTTTTTTCTATGAAAATCCCTAATTTTTACGATTTTTTTACTGCTGTGTCACCATTTTTCGGTGTATTTCAACCAGAAAAATGTTCACCTAAAGAGAATAACAAGCTACATAATGTAAAATTTTTACTTTTCAAAAATTCCAATTCTAAAGGGTCGAAACAAACCCGAGCAACACCGGGCGATACTGCTAGTAGATAATAAAAAAGAATTTTGATAAAATAAGTTTGTCTTTATTAAGCTGGTATTTGGATGATGAGTTAGCATGAAATTTTGATGGCAGGCTTTAATGTAGATTATTTAACCCTTTTGTTAGGGTCTTACTTCAGATCATTTTAAAGCATGCAGTTTATATCATAGATCTAAATTTAAATCTTCCACCAGCTTATTCTTCATTATTTTCAAAGTTAAATTAAACAAAAAGCAGCACATTTCAACAGAAATATGATAACAAGATGGTTAAAGATACTTTCCTCCCTCAGTTCCAACCAATCTCGGAAGTTCTGTAGAGGGTCATTGGCACAAATATCCCTCTTGTGTATAAGATTGACTGCGACCATACTGAAGCACTGTCTTTTAGTCAAGCAAATCGACACCAGGATTTATTATTTAGAAGCCTAGTACTTATTCTATTGGTCTCTTTTGCCGAACTGCTAAGTTACGGGGACATAAACACACCAGCATCAGTTGCCAAGCGATGTTGGAAGGACAAACACAGACACACAAACATATACACACACTTACATACATACATACATATATATATATATATATATATACACGCACATATATTACGATGGGCTTCTTTCAGTTTCCATCTACCAAATCCACTCACAAGGCTTTGGTCAGCCCGAGGCTATATAGTAGAAGACACTTGCCCAAGGTGCCACGCAGTGGGAATGAACCCAGAACCATGTGGTTGGAAAGCAAGCTACTTACCACACAACCACTCCTTTGCCCTTAAATAAATAAATAAAATCATGACTTATCTAAAGCTGTTTAACAACAATGCCAACATAACTCTGGTTGTTAGACTGAGTCTTCTTCATAAAATTATTGAGCCAGGATGTATATAACAAAATTATTGAGCAAAGATGTATATAATAAAATATCTTGTTAAAGAAGACTATAGAATTTGACTTATCAAAGCTGAATTTCCATCTCACGACTTAAGTTTCATGTCATTTCAATCTTTTGGCAAGAGGTTACAACTTGGCTTTCATGGTATATTTATATTCATTGAAGGAATTGTGATCTCATACCTGTGCTTGTTCATTGGTTTGTAACAGTTCTCACCTAAAGATCACAGTGGCATGAAACTAAAGTTGTGAGATAGCAATTCAGTTTCGATAAACCATGAACTCTACAACTTGCATCAAGCACTCCTCTCTCATTCATCTGACAAATTTCAATATTGGTTTATGTGTGTGTATTCATATATATGTATATAACAAACTAAGAAAAGAGATTCTGTGTGGTCATTCAACATCATATAAACGGCAGCTAACCGGCCCTCAAAGCACTCACTGCCATATTTATTAAAAGACACACTGAACAATGTATTTTCTCTCTTGCCTCCCAACCACATGGTTCTGTTTCAGTCCCACAGCATGGCACTTGGGCAAGCGTCTTCTACTACAGCCCTAGGCTAACCAAAGCCTTGTCTGTGAATTTGGCAGACAGAAACTGAAAGAAACCCATCATATATATGTGAGTCTGTGTCTGTGTTTGTCTCCCATCACAACCACCACTTGACAACCGGTGTTGGTGTGTTTACATCCTTGAAACTTAACTAGACTTAAAAAAAGACAAAACTAAGTCCTGGGGTCAATTTGACCAAAGGAAATCTTTGCAAAGAGGTGCACCAGCATGGCTGCAATCAAATGACCGAAACAAATAAAAGATACATACTAAAAAACAACAAAAAAGGCAGGATGGTCACAGTTGGACTGCCTTTGATCATCATTTCTTCCTGACCATGACTAACCCATGGGGATGAACAACAACAACAAAAACAGTAGCAATATAACAGGTAAGACAAAAAAAATACTTACATGCTTAGAAAAAACAGAATAACACTAAATATAATTGCAATGATATCCATATTAACGAACTCCAGTAACGAGACAAGGACATTTGTGATATAAATTTATGTTGTTGTGGCTGTCGTTTGTTCTATCTTGTCTGTCCTCCCTGTTGAAGACTCCTATTTTGACAATGATCGTTATTGATAACTGAATGGGAACAATTAAAAATGAATGTAATCTTTGCTTGAATATGAGAGAAATGATTGGTTAATCCAGTACAACACAATAGAAAGAGAGAGAGAGAAGATAGATTTAGGGTAACTTTAATCTTGACTCATCATCAGACAGTTATAATAATTTCACGTGCACGTGCACAAATTTATATACACAGATACATATACAGACAAACACACACTCATATAGGTATACATACACACATATATATATATATACATACATATATATATACATATATACATATATATATAATATATACGTACATCTACACATACATGCACACATATATACATACACACACTTATAATTACATACATACACATACATATATACAAACACACACTTATACATACATACATATACGCACAACACACACACATATATATACATATACACACTTATACATACATACACAAATATATATATATACACCACACATATATATATATGCACACATTTATATATACATATACACAAACACTTATACATACATACATACATATACATACACATATACACACAACACACACACATATACATACACACACACGTATATAAACACACATACTTATACATATATACATATATATACACACAACACACACACACACACATATATATATACACACACTTATACATACATACACACACACATTTATACATACATATATACACGCATATACACACAACACACACACACACTTATACATACATACATACATACACATGCATATATACACAAACACACACATGTATATATATTCTTTTATTCATTTACTCTATTACTTAACACACCGGCATCAGTTGTCAAGCGACGGTGGGAGGGGGGACAAACACAGACACACAAACATATATATATATTCGAGGGGCTTCTTTCAGTTTCCATCTACCAAATCCACTCACAAGGCTTTTTTAATTGGCTCGAGGCTATAGTAGAAGACACTTGCCCAAGGTGTCACGCAGTGGAACTGAACCCAGAACCATGTGGTTAGTAAGCAAGCTACTTACCATACACCCACTTCTGTGCCTAGAAATGAAATTATTGTGCACAGTGCTCAGGTGCACTACAACTCATCAAAGGTGCACACACTGTGCATAGAATTATGGACAAATGTCAGGAAAGTGAACAGTATATGAGTGATGATATATATGTATGCATGGTTCCGGGTTCAGTCCCACTGCGTGGCATCTTGGGCAAATGTCTTCTGCTATAGCCCCGGACCGACCAAAGCCTTGTGAGTGGATTTGGTAGACGGAAACTCAAAGAAGCCCCTCGTATATATGTATATATATATATATGTGTGTGTTTGTGTGTCTGTGTTTGTCCCCCTAGCATTGCTTGACAACCGATGCTGGTGTGTTTATGTCCCCATCACTTAGCGGTTCGGCAAAAGAGACCGATAGAATAAGTACTGGGCTTACAAAGAATAAGTCCTGGAGTCGATTTGCTCGACTAAAGGCGGTGCTCCAGCATGGCCGCAGTCAAATGACTGAAACAAGTAAAAAAAAAAAATACTCTGTGACCCCCTTTGGTCATGAATGACGATGGGATTGCACCTAGAAAGTTACCCTTCCAGGTACAAGTCTGGGCAAGGTTGTTTATGGAAGACCAGCAGTCGCCCATGCATACCAGCCTCCCCTCTCCACGCCACTGATGTTATCCGAGGAGAAAGCAAAGGTTGATACAACTTGGCACCAGTGATGTCGCAGCCCATTTCTACAGCTGAGTGAAGTGGAGCAACGT
>NC_043021.1:13401374-13438874 GCF_006345805.1 Octopus sinensis
CAAACTGGTTTTAAATTTTGGCACAATGACAGCAAATTTCCTGGGAGTTGGGTAAGTCAATTACATCGACCCCAGTGTTCAATCTGTATTTATTCTATTGACCCCGTAAGGATGAAAGTCAACCACAGTGGAATTTGAACTCAGAACCTAAAGATAGATAAAATGCTTGCTAAGCATTTTGCCTATCATGCTAACAATTCTGCCAGCTCACAGCTGATTGGGAATCACTAACGTAGCTAGAGTATGTGCCGCCAGGGGTGGCTCTTCTGTTTGCTACCCCAGGACCCCACAAAAAAAAAATACATATTTATTTCTTTATTGCTCACAGGGTCAGAGGGGACAAACAAGGACAGACAAAGGGATTAAGTTGATTACATCGACCCCAGTGCGTAACTGGTACTTATTTAATTGACCCCGAAAGGATGAAAGGCAAAGTCAACCTCAGTGGAATTTGAACTCAGAACACAAAGGCAGACGAAATACCACTAAGCATTTCACTTGGTGTGCTAACGTTTCTACATACAGCAGACCCAAAGTGCTGCCCAGGATGGATCACCCCCTACTGCCTCCCTCCCTAACTATGCTAGTGATGGGAATGTAAATTAAAACCAAATTTTTAACTTAAAGTGCTTTCAAAGAGAAAGTTTGTATTGTATAACCAAGAGTGGTCTTAGACAGGTTGTTATCAGAGGAGTTAAAAAAAGAATGGCTGAATTAGATAACAGTTGGCAGAGTCATTAGACTTTGCTAATTTACTGTCAAAATAACGATCAGGTCATTTCAATTGGCTGCAAACAAAAGGAGAAGGGAAAACAAAAAAGAAAGAAAACAAGGAAAATTCAAGGCCTTGTGTGTTAAAATTAGAAATAAGTTATTCAATGAACTTGGATATGGTGTCAGTTGTAACAAACTATACGACCTCATGGTACCAATTTGGAAGTCGTCGGACAGGGCCTGATTGTGAGCTAAGTATTCTTGGCAATGGTAACAGAAGCTTAATGCCAGTCATTGAACGAAAACAAATGATTGACTCTCTCAATGCTACCCTGAAAGCCAACCAATGAAATTCTGCTGACTACACAAAAGACAATACAGACCGGTCGTCTCTTATTTTAAACTCGAATTTGGGCTAATGCCCGGGGAAATACTTGTCTTCACAAAACTTAACAGGAGATTCAACTCACTTGACTATTATTGTATTTTTTTGTTTCTTTATTTTGAATTTCATCATTTTTTTTTTTGTAATCTATGAGCTAATGAAGGAGCCACAATCCGGTCGTTCAACTTGCTAAAAACAAAGCAGTGAAATATCCTTTGTTCTTTCTGCAAAAATATTTGTGATGAAATATACCACCTAGGTATTTCAGTTGATTTCTTCAGGAGTGGCTGTGTGGTAAGTAGTTTGCTTAACAACCACATGGTTCCGGGTTCAGTTCCACTGCGTGGCACCTTGGGCAAGTGTCTTCTACTATAGCCTCGGGCCTGACCAAAGCCTTGTGAGTGGATTTGGTAGACGGAAACTGAAAGAAGCCCGTTGTATGTATGTATATGTATATATATATATGTGTGTGTGTTTGTCCCCCCCAACATTGCTTGACAACCGATGCTGGTGTGTTTACATCCCCGTAACTTAGCGGTTCGGCAAAAGTTGTGTTTGTTTGTATGTCCATGAACAAGATATCTCAAAGAACCACTGGATGGATTCAAATGAAACTTTCAGGGATATTTGGCCTTGTGACTGGCATGAACTGATTAGATTTTGGGATCGGTACGGTACTGGACATGGATTCTGGATAATTTTTCTAGTTTTTTTACTTAATTTCTGAGAGCGGTCAGGTTCATTTTTAGTATTCCCATTTGTGAGAACAGTCAAGTTTATTTCACATATTCTCATTTTAAAAGTCATCTCTGGCTGACCATTGAGAGGACGTTGGTGTTGCCATGGTAGAGGTTTGCACTCTCAGAGTGCTCTTGTTTAGTTTTAGAATGACATTGTAGGATAGGTGCAAGAGACTGGATCTGATCAGTTTCAATATAAGACATGTAGAACATTTTGGGTCGGATATGACCAGTTAAAGGGTTAAACAGCAACAAGCAGGCATTACAGGTCCGCCCTGTCAGACCTGACCTAGGGTTAAACAGCAACAAACAATCCAGCAATCGCTACAGGTCCACTCTGTTCAGGACTGACCTAGGCTTCTACGACATCAGCAACATCAGCAACAAATTGGGAAGCAGGCCAAACAACTAACCAATGACTGCTCCCTACCAGCAACTTGCGGCTTATCCTGCTCCCCACCTCACAGCACAACCAATCTCTCTTTACTACGCCACTGCATTATCACTGCATCAGCACCACCGCCAGCACCACCACCACCACCGCCACCGCCAACGCCACGATCATTACTACCATCTTCAGACCATTAACCTGCAGTCATGTTGGCACCAATGCAGCACTTGTTTGTGTTATGAATGTGTGTATATGTGTGTGTGTGTGTGTGTGCACATGTATGTGTGTGCATGTGTGTGTGTGTGCACATGTATGTGTGTGCATGTGTGTGTGTGTGCACATGTATGTGTGTGCATGTGTGTGTGTGCACATGTATGGTGTGCATGTGTGTGTGTGTGCACATGTATTGTGTGCATTGTGTGTGTGTGCACATGTATGTGTGTGCATGTGTGTGTGTGTGCACATGTATGTGTGTGCATGTGTGTGTGTGCACATGTATGTGTGTGCATGTGTGTGTGTGTGCACATGTATGTGTGTGCATGTGTGTGTGTGTGCACATGTATGTGTGTGCATGTGTGTGTGTGTGCACATGTATGTGTGTGCATGTGTGTGTGTGTGCACATGTATGTGTGTGCATGTGTGTGTGTGTGCACATGTATGTGTGTGCATGTGTGTGTGTGTGTGTACAGTGAGACAGAGAGAGGGGAAAGAAACAGATAGCTAGAGATATTGTTAAATTGAAAGAAAGGATATTTGACATCAATCAGATTATTAAAGAGAGAACCAGTATGTACTTGAAAGGCTGAAAGGACAGATGGTCCACCACAAAGATAAGTCTCACGCACACACACACACACACACATTCTTTTACTCTTTCACTTGTTTCAGTCATTTGACTGCGGCCATGCTGGAGCACTGCCCTAAAGAGTCAAAGAGATCGACCCCCCAGGACTTATTCCTTGTAAACCCAGTACTTATTCTATCAGTCTCTTTTGCCAAACCGCTAAGTTACAGGGATGTAAACACACCAGCATCGGTTGTCAGGTGGTGGCAAAGGGACAAACACAGACCCATACACACAGATATCATAATCATAATATAGGCACAGGAGTGGCTGTGTGGTAAGTAGCTTGCTTACCAACCACATGGTTCCGGGTTCAGTCCCACTGCGTGGCATCTTGGGCAAGTGTCTTCTGCTATAGCCTCGGGCCGACCAAAGCCTTGTGAGTGGATTTGGTAGATGGAAACTGAAAGAAGCTTGTCGTATATATGTATATATATATATGTATGTGTGTGTGTTTGAGTGTCTGTGTTTGTCCCCCTAGCATTGCTTGACAACCGATGCTGGTGTGTTTACGTCCCCATCACTTAGCAGTTCGGCAAAAGAGACCGATAGAATAAGTACTGGGCTTACAAAGAATAAGTACCGGGGTCGATTTGCTCAACTAAAGGCGATGCTCCAGTATGGCCGCAGTCAAATGACTGAAACAAGTAAAAGAGTAAAGAGTATAATCATCATTTAACGTCCGTTTTCCATGCTGGCATGGGTTGGAAGGTTTGACTGGGGACCGCACCAGGTCCCAATCTGATCTGGTAACGTTTCTACAGCTGGATGCTCTTCCTGATGCCAACCACTCCGAGAGCACAGTGGGTGCTTTTTACGTGCCACACATCAGGCGTTGACGTGATCGCAGAGCAACACAAGATGAAATGGTTTGCACAAAATGCAACACACCACCCAGAATCCAACTGGGCTAAACACTTACCCATCAATTCCAGCCAAATTTCAGTGAGAATGAATTCTTAACACTTCATTGTAGGATAAATATTCTTTATTTATTTCTTTATTGCCCACAAGGGGCTGAACACAGAGGGGACAAACAAGGACAGACAAACGGATTAAGTCGATTACATCGACCCCAGTGTGAAACTGGTACTTAATTTATCGACCCCGAAAGGATGAAAGGCAAAGTCGACCTCGGCGGAATTTGAGCTCAGAACACAGCGGCAGACGAAATACCACAAAGCATTTCGCCCGGCGTGCTAACGTTTCTGCCAACTCGCCGCCTTATAAATATTCTTTATTTGTGTGTTAACTAGACCACCATTGGTTTCATGCTGAGAAAGATATCTCTCAACAATTATTCAAGTCTGTCACATGGGACAGTGGTGTTTGTCCCTAACTTGGGCAAAAACACCTTAAATCATGTGAGATTTATATATGTATACACACACACATATATATAGACATATTTGTGTATGCAATTATATATATATAGACACACACACAAGTAATGTACGTGTATTATGTATATAATGCATATGCATGTGTACGTATATAAAACGAACACTTCAATTACTTGAGACTACTGTGTAATGTCTATTCACATAAGAAAGAAAGAAATTTCATAATTTTGTAAAGAAAAAATATTACAACTCATGTTGAAAGATCTATTAAACATTTTTTTTTTCACATCACACTCAACCTCTCTCTCTCTCTCTCCTCTCTCTCTCTCTCTCTGCTGCTGAGGATGGAAGAGCCTTTGGGCAGATCCAGAAATGAGTTAATACTGGAATATCTATTTTATTTATAATTTCCGTTGGCTTGTTGCATTGAATTCAGCACATGTGTCTTTGAGTGGTGAGACCATTTAGCATCTATTCCTCAGTATATAGGCTAGAAAATTTCCTTTCTAAGCCCTGATTATAATTATATATATACATACATATATATAATTATATATACATACATATATATATATATATATATATATATTATATATATATATAGATATATATATATATATATATATATATACAGACCTCTCTGTTTGTTTCTTCTTCATTCTCATTCACTTACAATTCTCTCCATTGTACTGAATTGTATGCTATCACTATCTCTGTCTTATGCACACGCGCGCACACACACACACAACACACATGCACACACACACACACACACACACACACAGCACACACACACACACACAATTGTTACTTTACCTCAACTCTCTCTCTCTCTCTCTGTACCCCTCTCCCTCTGCTCTGCCTTTCTCTGTCTCTCTGTCTCTTCCTCATTCTTTTTCTCACTCTCTTACTCTTTCACTCACAATTCATACACACACACACAAACACACAAACATACACACACACACATGCACACAGAGTTACTCTCCCTTCCCCACTCTTTCCTCTCTCTCTCTCTCTCTGCTGTCTATCTCTTTGCCTCTTTGCCTCTTCCTCATTCTCTCTCTCCCTTTTACTCTTTCAATCACAATTCGCACACACTCACACACACACACTGTCACTCTCCCTCCCCCTCTTTCCCATTCAAATTCCTTCCCTCTTTCTAATTTACTTCTCTCTATTTTTCATTCATTCCTTCACTCTCTTTTCTTCACACACCACACACACACACACACATGCACACACACCACACACACACACACACGCACGCACACACACACACACAATTGTTACTTTACCTTCAACTCTCTCTCTCTCTCTCTGTACCCCTCTCCCTCTGCTCTGCCTTTCTCTGTCTCTCTGTCTCTTCCTCATTCTTTTTCTCACTCTCTTACTCTTTCACTCACAATTCATACACACACACACAAACACACAAACATACACACACACACATGCACACAGAGTTACTCTCCCTTCCCCACTCTTTCTCTCTCTCTCTCTCTCTGCTGTCTATCTCTTTGCCTCTTCCTCATTCTCTCTCTCCCTTTTACTCTTTCAATCACAATTCGCACACACTCACACACACACACTGTCACTCTCCCTCCCCCTCTTTCCCATTCAAATTCCTTCCCTCTTTCTAATTTACTTCTCTCTATTTTTCATTCATTCCTTCACTCTCTTTTCTTCACACACACACACACACATACAAATGCTTACACAAACATATAACCACCCATATACAAACATACGCACAAACAAACACACAAATACACACACACACACTCACACACACATACATTCAAATTCCCAAAAATGCAAACATGTATAATTGTATATATATATATACACACACACACACACACACACACACAGACTTATACACTCACACACACACACAGACTTATACACTCACACACACATACATTCAAATTCACAAAAATGTAAACATGTATAATTGTATATATATATATACACACACACAGAGACTTATACACTCACACACACACACAGACTTATACACTCACACACACATACATTCAAATTCACAAAAATGTAAACATGTATAATTGTATATATTATACACACACACACACACACACACACACACAGACTTATACACTCACACACACACACAGACTTATACACTCACACACACATACATTCAAATTCACAAAAATGTAAACATGTATATTGTATATATATATATACACACACACACCACACAGACTTATACACTCACACACACACACAACTTATACACTCACACACACACACAGACTTATACACTCACACACACATACATTCAAATTCCCAAAAATGCAAACATGTATAATTGTATATATATATATACACACACCACACACACACACAGACTTATACACTCACACACCACACACAGACTTATACACTCACACACACATACATTCAAATTCACAAAAATGTAAACATGTATAATTGTATATATTATACACACACACACACACACAACACACACACACACAACTTATACACACACACACACACAAACATACACACACACACACACACATACATTCAAATTCACAAAAATGTAAACATGTATAATTGTATATATATATATACACACACACACCACAGACTTATACACTCACACACACACACAGACTTATACACTCACACACACACACAGACTTATACACTCACACACACATACATTCAAATTCCCAAAAATGCAAACATGTATAATTGTATATATATATACACACACACACACACACACACACAGACTTATACACTCACACACACATACATTCAAATTCACAAAAATGCAAACATGTATGATTGTATATATACACATATACACACACACATACAGATACACGAAACACACATACATATAAACACATATACACATCTAGGCAAACACACACAAACACAAACATGAATACACACAAACACACAAAACCAAATACACTTACATGCAAACACACACACACCACACAGATACAAGCACACAATCACACACACACACACACACACAAATATACAAATACATATACACACTTATACACATAATTTATAGGGTTTTTTGCTGTTTTCTCTGTTTTATACAGGTTTTTTTTTCTTTGAATTATGAAATATTTTTTAATTTTAGTTCCATAAACATCCTCTGGGCCAGTGGTGGTGGTGGTGGGGGAGTCAGCATTGCATACCAAGTCAAGTCAGTGTCAAGAAATGTCAGAATTAGGTAATTTGGTAAGTAACCTTTGACCTTTGTCACACATATTTGCCAAATTTGTCAAGTAAAATGGCACATAAAAAAACAAAAGATTTATAAAAAATTTTTTTAAATTAAAAAACAATGGATGACAGTAAGAAATAGGTTCCACTGTTATATTATGGTGAGGTATTTGGAGTAAACAACAAGAGAGAGACCGAAAGAGATGGAGAGAGAAAGAGTGAGAGAGAGAGAGAGAGAGAGAGAGAGAGAGAGACAAAGTATCAGAGAAAGAAAAAGAGAGAGAGAAAGAGAGATACACATATACAGAGAAAGAGAGAGAGAGGCTGAGAGAGAGACTGGCAGACAGACAGAAAAATGGACTGATAGAGAGAGAGATGGAGAGACAGACACTGAGAGAGAGAGAGATGGAGAGACAGACACAGAGAGAGAGACAGACAGACAGACAGACAGATAGACATACATAATGTGATGCAGAAAGATACATACATACATAGAGAGAGAGAGAGGGGGAACAGGGACAGAGAGAGACTGACAGACACAGATAAACAAAAAGAGACAGACAGACAGACTGATACGTAGATAGGTAAAGAGACAGAGTGTAGAGAGAGAGAGAGAGAGAGAGATACTTAGATGGACAGACAGACCAAGAGAGACACAGAGATGGGCAGAGACATACAGACAAAAAAGACAGACAGACAGACAGACAGATGCACACAGACAGGCAGACATAAACACACACACACACACATACAGAATAGCAAGTGTTAGATAAAACCAATCACACACACACACACACACACTCAACTGATACTTTGTTTTATAGACCCTGAAAGAACTAAAGGCAAAAGTTGCCCTCTGCAGGATTTGAACTCAGAATGTAAAGAACAAGAACGATTGGCACAGAGCATCTTTTTCTGATGCTCTAACGATTCTGCCAACGTAAAAACCACAACAACAATTAGAACCACAGCATGGAGAACAACAACAACAGCCATAACTACAACAACATCAACAGCAAAAACGAGAACAACAATCTTTTATCTTTTGCTTGCATCAGTCACTAGGCTGCGGCCATGCTGGGGCACCACCTTGAGGAATTTTTGTTGAATTTATCGACCCCCTAGTACTTATGATTTTTTTTGTAAAGCCAGGTACTTATTCTATTGGTCTCTTTTGCCAAACCGCTAAGTTACAGGAACGCGCCTTGTTTCCCTGGGCATGGATTCACTGAAGCTCTGGCGTCTGGCGACGGACTTGGTAAACACCCACAAAGTTATCAACTACCTCACCAACAACAACACTGAACACCTTTTTGATCTCCATGTGTCTAACACACGTAGACATGCCTACAAAGTCAGAAAACAACACAGCTCCCATGACTTTCGGAAACATTTTTTCACGCTCAGAGTTGCTGAAGCATGGAATAAACTGCCTGCGTGAGTTGTTGACTGCCATGACACTGCATCCTTTAAGGCCCTCATGCTTTCCGAAATCCGCCGAGACTACACCTGATTATATATACACTTTAGATGAGTTGTAGTGCACCTGAGCACTGTACACAATATTATTATTATTATTATTATAAACACACCAAAACCAGTTGTCAAACAAGGTGGACAAAGCCATACACAAAGACACACACACACACATGCACACACACACACACACACACACACACACACACACACACACACACACACATATAGGCACAGGCATGGCTGTGTGGTAAGAAGCTTGCTTCCCAACCACATTGTTTCAGGTTCAGTCCTACAGTGTGGCACCTCGGGCAAGTATCTTCTACTATAGCCCCAGGCCGACCGAAACCTTGTGAGTGGATTTGATAGGCTAAAGTTTCCATCATGTGTGTATATGTGTGCATAAGGGCTTGTGCCTCCTAACAGAGAGGAGGGAACATATACACACACATACACACACACACATATATATATATATGATGGGATTCTTTCAGTTTTTATCCGCCCAGTTCTCTCACAAAGGACTGGTCATTTTGCAAGACTATAGTAGAAGACATTTCCTCGAGGTACCATGCAGTGGGATTGAACCTGAAACCATGTGGTTGTAAAGCAGGTTTCTTAACAACTACACAGCTATGCCTGCATCTATAAATTCATTTAAAAAAAACATCTTTACTTGATAAAACAAGTTGAGATTATGTTAGGAGGCGGGGGGGGGGAAGGGTATTGGTGGGGGGGGACAGAGTGAGATGGGGGCTGGGGAAGGGGAGAAAGACAGTATTGTAGATGTGTGGGTGGGGTGGAGCCGAGTGGTGATGAAGAGCCTCTTTTAAGACATGTTGGAGCCAAATATCTGTCTAAACAAATCAGTGAGTTTCTCTTTTAAATCAATTACTGCTACCACTCCTCTCTTATCATTTGTACCACCATCACCACCGCCAATACCACTACCACAACAAACACCACCGCTACTCCCACTACCGACACTGTCATCACCACCATCACCATCGCCAATACCACAACCAGCACTACCATCATCACCACCGTCACCACCACTACAACAACCAATACCACCACAACCAACACCAACACCGCCATTACCATTACCACAAATACCATCACTACCAACACTATCACCACCATCATCCCCACCACCATCACCACAACCAGCACTACCATCATCACCACCATCACCACCACCACAACAACCAACACCAACACCACCACCATTACCACAAATACTATCACTACCAACACTATCACCACCATCATCATCACCACTAACAACAACAACAACAGCAGCACCACCACCACCACTACCACCAATACCATTATCACTATAATCATTGACTACAGCAACTATCGACCCCACCCTGCCATTATCACCACCAGCACTGCTAACACAACAACCAGTACCACTAACACCACCACCATCACCACCACTACTACACCATCACTGTCATTATCATCAATGCATGCAATACAACCAACCAGCACCACCACCACCACTACAATCATCACCACAACTATATAGGTGCAGGCATGGCTGTGTGGTAAGAAGGTTGCTTCCCAACCACATGGTTCCAGGTTCAGTCCTACTACATGGCACCTTGGGCTAATGTCTTCTACTATAACCTTGAGTCAACCAAAGCCTTGTAAGTGGACTTGTAAGATGGAAACTGAAAGAAGCCCACTGTATATGTATCTGCATGTGTGTGTGTGTGTGTGTGTTTATTCCCCACTGCCACTTGACAATTGGTGTTGGTGTGTTTATGTCCCTGTAACTTAATGGTTGAGCAAAAGAGACCAATACATGAAGTAAAAGGCTTACAAGGAAAAAAAAAAAACTGGGGTCAATGGATTCAGCTAAAATTCTTCAAGTTGGTGCTCCAGCATGGCCTTAGCCTAATGACTGACAGAAGTAAAAGATAAAAGATAAATATCACCACCACCACCACCATCTTTATCATTGCCATTACCACCACTACTACAACCTTACATTGATCACCACCAACACTACCATCACTATTACAACAACCACCATGACCACACTTAACATTATCATCACTGCCACCACCACCACAACCACTATCACCACCACCACCACCACCATCACCACTACCGCTACTATTATGGCAACCACCATGACCACACTTAACGTTATAATCTTCGCCACTGCCATCACCACCACCACTACTACTACTACTACCACTATCATCTTCCCCACCACCACCTTACACTGATCCACCACCTTACACTGATCCACCACCACTACCACCTCCATCACCGCCGCCGCCACTATCTTTGCAATCACCAATACCACCACCACCACCACCATCTAGTTTTAATGAAATTATGTAATAAGACTTGAAGGAGCAATTTTCAACATGCATGCATTGTGTAGGTGTTTGTGTATGTATAAATGTATGCGTGTGTGTGTGTGTGAGAGAGAGTGTATGTGTGTGTGTGAGAGAGAGAGAGTGTGGGTGTGTGAGAGAGAGAGTGTGTGTGTGTGAGAGAGAGAGTGTAGGTGTATGAGAGAGAGTGTGTGTGTGAGTGTGTTTAAGTGTAGATACTGATGTGTGTGTGTGTGTAAAGATGTACATGCATGTATGTAGATGTATGTGTGTGTGGGTGTACATGTGTATATGTATGAATATGTGGATAGACGTATATATGTGTGTGTGTATACAGATGTAGATGTGTATGTGTGTGTATAATAATAGATATTTGCATATGAGCAGATGTGTGTAAGTTTGCAGATATAGATGTGTGTATACATATATGCATGTGTTTGTGTGTGTGTGTGTGTGTGTCTATATATATACACATGTGTGTACGTATAAGCAAATCTGTGAGTGTGTGGGTGTAAATATATGCATGTGTGTGTGTGTATATATATGTGAGTGTTTATAAATGTGTGAAAGTGTTGTGTGTGTGTGTGTGTATAAATATATGAAAGTGTATGTGTGTGTATATATGTGAGTGTGTATAAAATATATGAAATTGTTGTGTGTGTGTGTATAAATATTTGAAAGTGTACGTGTGTGTACATATAATCAAGTTTCTGTGTGTGTGTATACATATAAGCAAGTGTGTATATGAGAGGGTGTAAATATATGCAAGAGTGTGTGTGTGTGTGTGTCTGATTTGTGTGTGGTGAGAGGAGGAGAGTGAAGTAGGAGGGGGTATACATGAAACAGAACACAAGTATATAATTCATTTTGTTACAAACAACAGACAATAGCAAATAAATGGTAAATATAGCCAGACATTGAGATGAATATAAAATATTGGTTTCAAACTTTGACACAAGGCCAGCAAGGGGAGAGGGCGAGGGAGTAAATCAATTACATCAATCCCCAGTATTCTACTGGTACTTAATTTTCTGACCCCTGAAAAGATGAAAAGCAAAGCTGACCTTGGCAGGATTTGAACTCAGAACGTGAAGACAGACGAAATGCTGCTAAGCATTTTTCCCAGCTTGCTAATAATTCTGTCTGCTCGCCGCCTTAATAATAATAATAATAATAATAATAATAATAATAATAATAATCCTTTCTACAACAGGCACGAGGTCTGGCATTTTGGGGGAGGGTGTCCAGTTGATTACGTCGACCCCAGTGCGTAACTGGTACTTAATTTATCGACTCTGAAATGATAAAAGACAAAGTCGACCTCAGTCGAATTTGAACTCAGAACGGAGCGACAGGCGAAATAAAGCTAAACATTTCCTCCAGCATGCTAACGATTCTGCTAGCTCACCACCTTATATAATAATAATAATAATAATAATAATAATAATCCTTTTTACTATAGGCACAAGGCCCAAAATTTTGGTGGAGGGGGCTAGTCAATTAGCTCAACTCCAGTACACAACTGGTACTTAATTTATCGATCCCCCTCCCAAAGGATGAAAAGAAAAGTATGGAATAGAAATAAAAGGAACAAGAAAAATTGAACAGCTACAATGATTTGAAGTGGGAAATATGAAGGTTGTAGTCAATGAGGAGAGTAGCTGCAATGCCAATAGTAATTGGTGTACTTGGAAGTATCAGCACTCAACTACCGACATGGCTCAAAAATATTGGTACAAATGTAAAGATAGAACAGCTTCAAAAATCAGCATTGCTTGGAACTGCAAGAATTCTTCACAGGGTTCTTGAAGCATGACCAGTAAACAAATGTCACCTTAGTCTGCTGGTTGCGGACAACTGACATTTTCCATCATATCCAGCAAAATAAGCCGAGAGTTTTCATCAAATAGTAATGGTTTCAAATTTTGGCACAAGGCCAGCAAGTTCAGGGGTCTTGGGAAAGTCAATTACATCGACCCCCCCCCCCGACCCCCGGGTTCAACTAGTAATTTATTTTATCAACCCCTGAAAGGATGGAAGGCAAAGTTGATCTCAGCAGAATTTCAATTCGGAATGTAAGATGAATGAAATACCACTAAGCATGTTAACAGTTGTGCCAGCTTACTGCCTTCTTAACAGCTAATAATACTGGTTTCGAATTTTGACACAAGGCCAGTAAGTTCGAGGCGGGGGGGGGGTAAGTCAGTCGCATCGATCCAGTATTCAAGTGATAGTCATTTTATCAACTGACCCCAAAAGGATGAAAGGCAAAGTTGAACCCGGAGGAAGATGGACTCAGAACATAAAAATGGACAAAATGCTGCTAAGCATTTTGTCTGGTGTACTAACGGTTCTGCCAGCTCACTGCCTTAGATCAGTATATGATATTGACATGAATACACAGACACACCCAGATATATATACATATTTACACACCCATATACATATATGTGTATAAATACATACAGATATATACATATATACACAGCCATATACATACATACACACACACACACACATATATATATATATAATATATATATATATACGTCTGTAAATGTAATATGTGGCAATTATTCGGTAGCTATGATAAAACTCTGGTATCATGGCTACCGAATAATTGTCACATATTACATTTACAGATAAATTCCTCTATTTACATAATATTGAGGTCTCTTTCATTCTTTTGTTGTCTTACCATTTTTATCAATATATATATATATATATATAGTTAATCCAAACAAGAAAACACAAAAAACACACACACACACAAATATATATATATATGCATAAATATACAGAGATATAAATATAAACTAAAGGCAGTGCTCCAGCATGGCCACAGTCAAATGACTGAAACAAGTAAAAGAATAATATATACATATATACACACACACACATATATACAAGCTAAAGTGAAATAAAGAATTTGGTGCCTACCAGCAACAGAGCAAAAATTGTCAACAACCTTCTTCTCTTTTATCTTTTACTTGTTTCAGTCATACTGACTGTGGCCATGCTGGGGCACCACCTTGAAGGTTTTTTTTTCTTCAGTCAAACAAATTGACCTCAGGACATTTTTTTTTAAAACCTAGTACTTATTCTATTTGGTCCTTTCTGCAGATCCACTAAGCTATGGGGATGTAAACACACCAACTCTAGTTGACAAGCAGTGGTTGGGGGAAGGGGCCAGGCACAGACACAAAGACACACAGACACACATAGATATATGCAAAGACTGTATGTAGGAGTGGCTGTGTGGTAAGTAGCTTGCTTACCAACCACATGGTTCCAGGTTCAGTCCCACTGCATGACACCTTGAGCAAGTGTCTTTTACTATAGCCTCAGGTCGACCAAAGCCTTGAGTGGATTTGGTAGGCAGAAACTGAAAGAAGCCCGTCGTATAAATGCATATATGTATGTCTGTGTGTGTGTATGTTTGTGTGTCTGTGCTTGTCCCCCCCACCCCCAACACCGCTTGACGACCGATGTTGGTGTGTTTACGTCACCGTAACACAGCGGTTCGGCAAAAGAGACCAATAGAATAAGTACTAGGCTTACAAAGAATAAGTCCTGCGGGTCGATTTGCTCGACTAAAGGCAGTGCTTCAGCATGGTCACAGTGAAATGACTGAAACAGGTAAAGGAGTAAAAGAGTAGGTCAGCAGGTGACTTAAGAGTGAGACAAAGGCTTATGGGTTGGTTTAGTATGAGGAAAGTTCAATGAGATTGTCTTGTTTCATCTGTCTGCTGTAACCACATCTCTAAGGAATTGATACAGCAGTCAGTGACTGATCTCAACTGGTTCAGTCTATACATCACATCAGCTGCCAGTAGCTAAGTAACCTTTGTTAAACTGATGACTTTATGCTGATTATTATCATCCCAGCCGAGCACCAGAGACTGACTAGCAGAATTAGACAACTCTCTGGAGACTTTCAACTAGAGATAAACACACACACACACACACCCTCACAGCAGAAACAAAAAGAAAACCACAAGATTATGAAAGCCACCAGGGAACCAGATTAGCTTACCATATGCAAAGCCAAGATATCAAACTGACCTAGGGTCACAAGTTTTCAATTATCTGGGCTTTGTTGTCAACCAAACAGCTGACTGAGCCAGCCTTCATATGAGAAGATCAACCCTGAGGTCACTCAGTACATTATGAAGAGGTTGCACTCTTGGTAAAACCATTGAGTTGAAACTTTTAAAAAGCCTGGTCTAAACAACAGCATTGTACGAGGGGCTGCTAAAAAGTTACTGGCTTTAAGGGTATCACAAAAGGCCTGGTTGGAGGCCCAACCTTCTGAGTTCTTTTACAGGGCTTAGAAAAACTGAAGGACCACTGCAATAAGTGTGTGAACCTGAGAGCAAAATATGTTGGATAAAATCATAATTAACTGATCCTCCCCTATTTTCTTTTACCCAAAGCCAGGAATTTTACAGCACATCCTCATATAGGGGTTGAAATATTACCTTCTTAATAAAAAAAGCATTTCACCAATAAGTCTTTTACTTTTTTACTTGTTTCTGTCATTTGACTGTGGCCATGCTGGAACACCGCCTTTAGTCGAGCAAATCGACCCCAGGACTTATTCTTTGTAAGCCTAGTACTTATTCTATCAGTCTCTTTTGCCAAATAGCTAAGTTACAGGGACGTAAACACACCAGCATCGGTTGTCAAGCGATGTTGGGGTGGGGGGACAAACACAAACACACATACACATATACATATACATATATACGACGGGCTTCTTTTCAGTTTCCGTCAACCAAATCCACTCACAAGCCTTTGGTCGGCCCGAGGCTATGGTAGAAGACACTTGCCCAAGCTGTCACGTAGTGGGAATGAACCCGGAACCATGTGCACCTATAACTATATAAGATATTATAATAGAACTATGATGATACTCAAAAATCTTTATTATGGCTAAAAATTATGCTATTTTACCCACGTGAGTAGGCATGGCTGTGATAAGCAGAAGCAGAGATGTATAAATAAGAAGTTTATTTCCCAAACATGAAGTTTTAGGTTTGGTACCACTGAATGGCACCTTGGGGGAGCAAGTGACATCTGCTACAGTCATGGGCCAACCAAAATCTTGAGAGCAGATTTGGCAAATGGAAACTGGAAGAAGCTCATCAAATGTGTGTGTGCATGTGTGTGAGTGTGTGCATGTCTTGTATGATAGTTGTAAATGAGTGTCACTGTTATACAAGCAGTGATGTTCATTTTCAATCTTCTGGAGGGCTAGAGAGGGGAACGGCACATGCATATTTGTGTATGTGTGTGTATACATCTATGTGTGTGCTTGGTGTTGTGTTTGTCCCCACCACAACCATAACCACCACCACCACCACATGACAAATGGTGTTGGTTAGTTTATGTCCCCCATAACTTAGCAGTTCAGCAAGAGAGATAGAACAAGTGCCAGGCTTAAAAATAATTACTGGGGTTGATTTCTTTGGCTAAAATTCTTCAAGGCAGTGCCCCAGCATGGCTGCATTTTAATGACTGGAGTAAGTGAAAGACATACATATATATATATATATATATATATATATACTTAATACACACACACACATACACACAAGGCTTCCTCACAGTTTCTGTCTACCAAATTTTTTAGCAGGGCTTAAAAATAATTACTGGGGTTGATTTGTTCAACTAAACCCTTGAAGGTGGTGCCCACGCATGGCCACAGTCCAATGGCGGAAAACAAGAGAAAGATAAGACATATAACATTTGTCTGGCACCAGCATTTTTCCATTGCATCCGTTTGATTGCTTAACTTGCTTGCCTTCACTCGAGTGTTCACCCTGGTATCTTGGAAAGTTCAAATATTTGTATGCTAGAAAGTTTTTTTAGGGTTTTTTTTTTTTGCGAGTAGAAAGTTCAAATATTATTTTTTCATCAATAAATTACTGAAATTTAGCAAATTAGCAAAATGAATAAAAGAAAATTACTCCGTTCATTGTTTTTCTCCAAAATTTTGCTCTTTTAAAACCAATTATTCGGATATAAAACATGACCCAGCGATGTGTTGTATGTCATATGCCATGAAAACTACAGGTTATATGGAAACAAAACAGAAATAATTATATCGGCATACATCGTTACATAGCAACACTATTTCTTTCAGATATTGGTTGCTATAATTATAGCTAGTAATATAAAATATATTCAACCACCAATAACATGTCTAGATATAACAGAGTAATCCGTAATATAAATGCTATTCACATACTGTAATAACAGCAGAAAATATGGCGAAATACTGACCAACAATGTAACTATAACAGTTAGTGTCTTTTACCATTTTGATTTTTATTTGTTTCAGTCATTAGACTATGGCCATGTTGGAGCACCAACTAAAAGAAATTTTAGTCGAATAGGCGCAGGAATGGCTGTGTGGTAAGTAGCTTCTCTTTTAGAGAAGCGGAAGTCGGCGGGCGCTTTCGTCTTCTCCCATCACCATCTTTGTTCCATCACCATCATTCACACCATCAATGTCTATGTCCAGCCCGCAAAGCTACATCTATGTACTGCCTTCATGGCAAATTAAATGAATAAAAGTAGCTTGCTTACCAACCACATGGTTCCGGGTTCAGTCCCACTGCGTGGAACCTTGGGCAAGTGTCTTCTTTTATAGCCTTGGGCCGACCAAAGCCTCGTGAGTGGATTTGGTAGACGGAAACTGAAAGAAGCCCATCGTATATATGTATATATGTGTGTGTGTGTGTGTGTATACGTTTGTGTGTCTGTGTTTGTCCCCCCAACATTGCTTGACAACTGATGCTGGTGTGTTTACATCCCATAACTTAGCAGTTCGGCAAAAGAGACCGACAGAATAAGTACTAGGCTTATAAAGAATAAGTCCTGGGGTCGATTTGCTCAACTAAAGGCGGTGCTCCAGGATGGCCACAGTCAAATGACTGAAACAAGTAAAAGAGTAGAAGAGAGAGAATGAATCAACCCTGGAGCTTATTAATTTTTTGTAAAGCCTGGTATTTATTCTATGGGTCTCTTTTGCCGAAGTGTTAAGTTGCAAGGACATAAACACACCAACAATAGGTGTCAAGCGGTTGTGGCAGGCACACACACACACACACACAATGGGCTTCTTTTAGTTTCCATCTACCAGATCTACTCACAAGGCTTCAGCTCAGCGTGAGGCTATAGTTGAAGACACTTATCCAAGGTGCTACACAGTAGGACTGAAACCAGAACCATGTGATTGTGAAGCAAGCTTCTTACCACACAGCCACTAGCCACATATTGTGTACTACAAATTATATTCAAACACTAGCCACATGTAGTGGTTCACAGAATATAAATCCAGCTTCTCACAGCATGTGTATATATAACAGTTAGTAGCTCTAGCATAGCTAGAGTGGAGCTGAGGAGGCATTCTGCTCGGATGGCACTTTTATGGGGCAGCACCACATTTGGGTCTACTGTACCAGCCTTAAAAAAAAAAAAGAGACAGAGGTCGATTCATTTGACTAAAAATTCTTCAAAGCAGTGCCCCAGCATGGCCACAGTCTAATGACTGAAACAGGTAAAATATAAAAGAATAGTATGAAACAGCTTCTTCTTCTTCATTGTCGTCGTCATCGTTTAACGTCCACTTTCCATGCTAGCATGGGTTGGACGATTTGACTGAGGACTGGCAAACATGATGGCTGCACCAGGCTCCAATCTGATCTGGCAGAGTATCTACAGTTGGATGCCCTTCCTAACGCCAACCACTCCAAGTGTGCAAAGGTTGCTTTCAGGTGCCACCGGCAGAGGGCCAGTCAGGCAGTACTGGCAACAGCCACGCTCAAATGGTGTTTTTTTACGTGCCACCTGCACAGGAGCCAGTCCAGTGGCACTGGCAACAACCTTGCTCGAATGTTTTTTCACATCCCACCGGCACATATGCCAGTAAGGCAAAGCTGGTAATGATCATGCTCGAATGGTGCTTTTTACGTGCCACCAGCACTGAAGCTAGTCAGCTGCTCTGGCAACAATCACGCTGAGATGGGGCTCTTACATATAGATATCATAGTTATTAATACAAAATCTGCATCAAAATACTAGTGAGATTTGTAGATGTAATCATCAGCAGTACAACACACACCTTCAAATGCTAACTCCATCATTTTCCTCACTGCATTCACATCCACTTTTCCATGCTTGCATGGCTCAGACAGAATTTGAGGCAGATTTTCTACAGCCTTCACCCATTTCCAAGAAAAGTATTGGGCTGGTACATAATTATTGTGGCTTTTTTTCAACAAAAACAATAACAACATGTAACAAAAACATCTTTAAATGATTATTCCGGAGCATATTCACCATCAACTTCAATTACTGCTTCCCATTTGCTTGGCTGATGGTCAGACTGTCATTTAAATATGTTTTTGTTAAATATTGTTATTGATTTTGTTGAATAAAATTTGTTGAAAAAAAGCTGCAATAATTATGCACCAACCCAATAATATTTCTCCATGGCAATACATATTTTCATGCAAGACTGGAAATAAAAGACATTGCTTGTGTAACAGTGCCACTTATTTGCAACTACCATGCTATGTCAAAGCAAGGAGACAGTAATACACACAATTATAGATATGACAGCATTAGGAAGATCATCTAACCATAGAAACCATGCCAGATTAGACTGGAACTTGGTGCAGCACACCAGCTTACCACTTCCAGTCAAACCGTCTAACCCCATGCTAGTATGGAAAGCAAACATTAAATGATGATGATGGACTTCTTTCAGTTTCCATCAACCAAATCCACTCACAAAGCTTTGGTTGTCTAAGGAATATAACAGATGCCCAAGATGACATGCAGTGGGACAGAACCATAAACCATGCAGTTGGGAAGCAAACTTCTTACCACATAGCCAGGTGTGCACCTCTACAGAGAGACTGTTTCCCTTTGCTCTCATTTGTTAAGTTTTGGGTTAATATTTGATAAAATATAACTTCTGATTGTCCAACAAAATGAAACTGACAAGTTTACATCAAACACAGCTCTGTACCATCACTCAAGCATCAAATTGGTCACATATAAGGCAGAGTTCAGCTCAACAGTAGTAAAAAAAATTGTTATATAAGTATGACAGAAGGTCAATTTAAGCAAAAATTCTATAAACAGTTATTATCATTTGAATATTCAGACAACTAAATACCTACAACACTGAAAAGCTATATATGGTCCTGACAGGCTTACATCAAACATGGCCTTATCTCATCACAAAAACATCATGATCATATATAAGGTAGAGTTCAGTTCAACAGTGGTGAAAAAATATCATACAGGCATGATAAAAGGTCAGTTTAAGCAAAGATTCTATCAACAGTTATTATTATTTAAATACTCAAACAACCATACATCCATGACATTGAGAAGCTATATATGGTCCTTGAAAGATAGAAAGATCGACCAGGACATTGAATGGAATATGATCAAGAAACCAATAACCCAAATGAATATAAGCGCAAATTCTGCGTAACACATACGACAGATAGATTCCACAAAAACCTTTTGCCTCTATTGTCTTGAGACAGCATTCACCTGGGGTGGGTTGAGCTGGCTTCATTCATCCTCAAAGCTGCATCTCTCACATCTCCCCACTAAAGTCTAACCCCCTCCTCATCGTGGTAAGGGGGTGAAATGGGAGTGTCAGAGCTATGCCGTTGGAGGCTTTGGTATCTGGTAAGGCCACCCAAGGAGGATTGTTCTGACACCCAGCAGTATCAGGGCCGCACCTGACTAATGGGGCTCTGGTGAACAGAAGCGTCTGATCCGGCAACCGGCGGCTTCAACCCGTCCTGTCCCTGCGTCTGTGGAAAATCTACGGCAAACAAGACGTTCTCCCAACAGGGATATACTTGCAGCTGGGGACCGCTAGCGAACTTCCTATTCCCAATATCCTTCAAACATTCCTTATGTACATCTCACCTTCTTCAATGACAAACCCCTTTGCCTCTATTCTTTGTATCAAAGTATAAAACATTCTACAGTTTATCTTCATTGATATACAAACTTACTCAGAAGTAAGACAATAGAATACAAGAATTTTAATGATGGTCTACACAGGGAAATACTTAAGCTGAGAATATTCATGACATTTCATTGTTCCCATGTCACTTTTATAGGCGCAGGCTTGACTATGTGGTTAAGAAGGTTTACTTTGCATGTTTAGTAAATATGTGTGTATTTGCACTATGTGTGTGTGTGTGTTTGTGTGTGTCTATGTCCATGTCTGTGAGTATACGTCCATGTATATGTGCTTGCGAGTGTGTATGTATGTGTAAATGCTTGCATGTGAAGGTGTATGCGTATATGCATGTGTGTGTCTATGTCCATGTATATGTGCTTGCGAGTGTGTATGTATGTGTAAATGCTTGCATGTGAATGTGTACATGTATATGCATGTGTGTGTGTATATGTATGCGTATGTGTATATGCGTGTGTGTAAATATGCTGGCGTATGTGAGCATGTTATTGCTTGTGTGTGTGTGTGTATGCAAGTATGCTTGTATGCTTGCATGTGTGTGTCTGTGCTTGTGTGTATATGTAATGCTCGCGTATGTGCATGTATGTATAGGCTTGTGTGTTTATGTATGTATGTGTGAATTTGCGCCACATATTTGTTTTGTGTGTGTGTGTATATATATATGTGTATGTTTGTTACATGTGCATGTAAATATATATGTGTGTATGTATGTATAAATGTGCGGGGGCCGTATTGATCCATTCAGTTAGTTCCCTTACAAGAAATCGTTTTAATAGACATCTCAAGATCGATAAAGACATAGAAAATAAACAAGATACCACCACCACCACAACTACTACCACCTCTGCTACAACTACTACTACTACCACAACTACTACCACCTCTACTACAACTACTACTACTACCACCACCACTACTACTACCACCACCACTAAAAAGTATGACAGCCACCCCTACTACCATACACTATTACTACTACTATTACTACTACTACCACCACCACCACCACCACTGCAACTACTACCATCTCTGCTACAACAACTACTACTACCACCATTACCACAAGTACTACTACCACTACAACCACCACCACTACTACTACCACCACCTCTACTATCACCACCACTAAAAAAATATGACAGCCACCCCTACTACCACCACCACCACCACCACCACTTCAACTACTACCACCTCTGCTACAACAACTATTAACACTACTACCACCACTACTTACTACCACTACAACTACCATCACCACCACTAAAAATATAACAGCCACCCCTACTACCATACACTACTACTACTACTACTACCACTACCACCAGCATTATCATCTCAAATTCCTTTCACCCACTCTCTACTGTTATCATCACGTATATTACTATAGCCACCCTCACCACAACCATCAATACTACCACCTGCCACTTCAAATACTACTACTACTACCACCACTGCTGCCACTACTGAAATAATCAGCACTCCACCACCACCACCACTACTACTGATAACAACAACAACAACAGTGCCACAAACCCCACCATTACTACTCACAACCACTACCAATACTACACTTACTACTACTACTACTACTACCATAATCACCACAGCCACCACCATCACCACTACCAATATTACTGCACACATCAACACTGTTACCACTATTATTATCCCAAAACACCACCTCTACCACCATATCCACCAAAACTATATCTGCCACCACAATTACCACCTATATGCCACCACCATTACTACCTATTTCTTTACTACCCACAAGGGGCTAAACACAGAGAGGACAAACAAGGACAGACACACGGATTAAGTCGATTATATCGACCCCAGTGCGTAACTGGTACTTAATTTATCGACCCCGAAAGGATGAAAGGCAAAGTCGACCTCGGCGGATTTGAACTCAGAACGTAACAGCAGACGAAATACCGCTAAGCATTTCGCCCGGTGTGCTAATGTTTCTCTCAGCTCGCCGCCTTTACTACCACCATATCCACCACCTCCACAACTACCACCACCACCACTACCGCCATATCTGCCACTACAACAATAGAACAAGTACCAGGCTTTTAAAAAAATGAGTTCTAGGGTTGAATCTTCAAGATAGTGCTCCAGCATGGCTACAGTCTAATGACTAAGACATATAACAGATAAAGGAAAAAATGAAACATACTTACACACACACACACATACACATACATACACATACACACAATGTAATGAATTTCTGCTAGAACTTTTCTGCTCCTTTCCTAAGGTAAGATCTCTGGACAGACCCATGCTTGCTTGCATCAGTCCAGCGATATGCAAACAATCATTCCTCAAAACTAAAGCAGTTCTAATGAACACACCACCACCTGTGTCCCTCTGCGACTTTCCTCTTCTCTGTTGGCCTATGATTTCCCAGTACGCAATAAACTGGCAGAAGATCAGATGGAATATCAACTGCATCGACCTCGTTACTGCATTGTGGTTGAGGTGTGTGAGTGTGTGTGTGGGGGGGTGATGTATCCAATATACTGGTGCAGGCACGATCATGTGGTAAGAAGCTTGCCTCTCACCCTCGTGGTTTTGAGTTCAGTCCCACTGCATGGTACCTCTGGCAAGTCTTTTCTATTTTTCTATTATAGCGCAAGGCCTTGGAATTGGATTTGGTAGATGGAAACTGATAGAGGCCCCTCATATATATATATGTCTCTCTCTGTCACACTGTAACCTTTCATCATCTGACACAAGTTCACCTCCAATTACCCCTCCCCACTCAAAAATTCCTTGTCTTGCAAGTTACTTGGTGACCCTGCTGGTGCTGGCACCATGTAAATAGCATCCAGTCCACACTGTAAAGTGGTTGGCAAGTGGAAGGGCATCCAGCCAAAAAACCATGCCAAAACTGACCTCACCTGTGCAGGAGCCACATAAAAAGCACTCAGTTCACTATGCTGGGTAGTTGGAAGGGCATACAGCTGTGAAAACCATGCCAAAATAGACGCAGACGTCTGGTACAGGCTCCTGCCTAGCCAGCTCCTGTCAAACTGTCTAACCCATTCCAGCATGGAAAGTGGATGTATATATCATCATCATTATCACCATCATCATCATTGTTTAATGTTTGCTTTCCATGCTCGCATGGGTTGGAAGGTTTGACTGAGGGCTGGCAAGCCAGGAGGCTGCATGATCTCGCAAGCTGATCTGGCAAGGTTTCTACGGCTGGATGCCCTTCAGAACACCAACCACTCTGAGAGTGTAGTGGGTGCTTTTTACATACTACTGGCATGGGAGACAGTCAAGTGGCACGGGCATCGACCACATTCGTATGGTGCAATTTACATGCCACCGGCACGGGGACCAGTCCAGAGGGACTGGCATCGACCATGCTTGAATGGTACTTTTCATGTGCCACCAGCAGGGATACCAATCATGCTGCACTGGCATCAGCCACGACAATGATTTCACTTGACTCAGCAGGTCTTCTCAAGTATAGTTTATTGCCCAATGAGCCAGTTATGTGACACAGGCATAAGCCACAGTTACGGTCTCATTTGGCTTGCCGGGTCTTCTCAAGCACAGCATATCTCCCAAGGTCTCGGTCACTTGTCATTGCCTCCATGAGGCCCACCGTTCGAAGGTTATGTTTCACCACCTCATCCCAGGTCTTCCTGAGTCTATCTCTTCAACAGGATCCCTCCACTGTTAGGATGTGACACTTTTACACACAGCTCTCCACATCCATACTTAACATATGACCATACCAGCACAGACGTCTCTCTTGCACACCACATCTAATGCTTTTTATGTCCAACTTTTCTTTCAGGGCACTTACACTCTGGGGAACTTACAAAAATCTCTAAGACCAGTCATGTAACTATCCCCTACAAATCAAATCCTATTCAAAACGTATACTAATTTGAGCCATGTCCAGTCATAGAGTGACCAATTGTTTCACATCCATAAAGGGCTCAGCATTACTGGGGCTAAGCCCTTTGTGGCTGTAAAACTATTGGTCACCATGACCAGATGTAGACTTAATTATCTATAAATATATAGACAGACAAACTTAATTATCTATAAATATATAGACAGACAGACAAATAGATAGAAAGCTAGATAGACAAGTAGAGAGATATAGACAAATAGATAGATAGAGAAATAGACAGACAGACAGACAGACAGATAGATAGATAGATAGATAGATAGATAGATAGATAGATAGATAGACAGGCAGGCAGGCAGACAGGCGGACAGACAGACAGACAGACAGACAGACAGACAGATAGATAGATAGATAGATAGATAGATAGATAGATAGATAGACAAATAGATAGACAGATAGACAAATAGGTAGCTAGCTAGCTAGACAGACAGACAGACAGTCTGTCTTCATGTCTGATGATTGCAGTCAGTTTTTTTTTTATGACTCTTCAGAAGAAATACCGCTAAGCATTTTGCTCAGCATGTTAACAATTCTGCCAAGACATGATCAAGTTGTGAAAGTTTCACACTGGAAGCTTTGTCAGAAACAGCGGTTTGAAGCAGGAAGTACACGGTACTCTCATTAAGTAGAAAGGATGCTAGAGTTGGAAAAGCGAAAGATTTTGTGGGATTTTCCCCTTCAAACAGATAAGAAGTTGGAACATGACAGACTAGTGTTTAACTGGTACAGACTTTATAGACCCCAGAAGGATGACAGGTAAAGCCAATCTTGGAGAAATTTGAAGTTAGTATTGGTGGTGGCGGTGGTGGTGGTGGTGGTGGTGGTGGTGGTGGTGGTGGTGATGGCAGTAGTAGTGTTGCTATTGGTGGTGGTGAGGTGATAGTATTGGAAGATTGGTAGTGGTGGTAGTGTTGGGGTGATAGTGTTGTTGTTGGTGGTGGTGGTGGTAGTCGATGTAGTGATAATGATAGTGTTGGTGATAGTATTTGAGGTGATAGTTTTGGTAGATTGGTAGTGGTGGTAGTGTTGGGTTGATAGTGTTGTTGTTGGTGGTGGTGGTGGTGGTGGTGGTAGTTGATGTAGTGATAATGATAGTGTTGGCAATAGTTTCGGTGTTGAGAAGGTGCATGGCTCAGTGGTTAGGGCATTTGGCTCACAAGCATAAGGTCATGAGTTCAATTCCCAGTGACACATTGCGTCCTTGAGCAAGACACTTTATTTCACATTGCCTCAGTTCACTCAGCTGGCAAAAAATGAGTAGTACCCGTAATTACAAAGGGGCCAGCCTTGTCGCATTCTTTATTATGTTGGCACTCCCTGAGAACTACGCTAAGGGTACACGTGTCTGTGGAGTGCTCAGCCACTTCTATGTTAATTTCATAAGCAAACTGTTCCATTGGTCGGATCAACTGGAACCTTCGTTGTCGTAACAAATGGAGTGCCAGTTAGTGGTGGTGGTGGTGGCGGCAGTAAACAGTAGTAGCAGAATGGAATTGGTGCTGGCGGTGACAAGGGAATTTCTGTGAAATTTAACAATTATTTTCAAAGCATTAAATTTGTGTGGGTAGATGGGTAGGGGAAAGGTGGTTGTGGTTTTTGGGGGTGGCAGTAGGAATGGTGGTGGTCGTGGTGATGCTGACGATTGTGGTGATGGTGTTAGCGGCAGCGGAGGTGGTAGTGATGGTGCTGATGGTAGAGGAGATTATTAAGTAGTAGTGGTAGTAGCAGCAGCAGCAGCAGTGGTGGTGATTGTGGTGGAGTTGATGGTGGTAGTGGTGGTGGTAATATCACCACCAATCATGAATGATGGAATTTTTAAGAATATTCATTGTCGAAAATTAAAGTTTTACTGGGTGGTGGGGAAATTAGTTGTTGAGGAAATTCAGCTGCCATTTCTTGCAAGCTGTACAGCCCCGGAGAGACTCCCTCTTCAAGGAGCTGCACAGTCTTTGTAGTAGTGGTGGTGGACTTATTCGTTCAGAAAAATTTCTTCCACAAGGACTTACTTCACCATAACAAAGTTGGCAATGATCTTCATAAATAATTGCTACGGAATGATTAATCTGATGTAATTTCCAGCCTCTCTCATGCACACACACACACACACACACACACAATCTGCATTGTTTCTTTAATCACATTCTCCTTACTGAATTCATTCTTTCCCCTCAACATACACACACAGTTAACATACATATATATGTGTGTGTGTGTGTGTGTGTGTGTGTGAGTTTTACGTGATTACTATATAAATATACATATCTCTATAAATATATATATATATATATATACACACACACACCACACATATACATAAGTGGGAGGTTTACTTGATAACTAAATCTATATATATATAGACATATACATATATACATATACATACATATATAAATATACGTACACATATATACAGATATATATGTATGTATATATGTACATATGTATGTATGTATGTACATATGTATGTACGTACGTATGTACGTATGTACGTACGTACATACGTATGTAGGATGTATGTATGTATGTATGTAAGTATGTATGTATGCATATGTGTGTATATCTATCTTTCAAATCACTTCCTAACTCTTTAATATATCTCTTCCTATATCTACACACACACACACACACACACACACACACACACACACAAACACTTTTGCAAAATACACAAACAATTTACACTACCTGAAATATTTAGGAAATAAAAAAACTGTTTAAAATAGTTTTGCAGTTTGTACTCTCTGCTGTCACCACCACCACCACCACCACAACTACCACCACAGCCACCACCACCACCATCATCAAAATAACTATTACTGCCACAGCTACCACCACGACATACACCACAACTGTCAACACTACCACCACCACCACTACCACTACCACAAATACCAACACCAACATCACCACCACAATTATCAATATTAACATCACCACCACAGCCACCACCACTAAAACTACCAACCCCACCACCGTCACTGCCAAAACCAGCACCGCCACCCCAATACAAGTGACTCACTCACAACTTCTTTCCTTATGAAAGCGGAAATAAAAGTAAAAAAATTTGGTCCCTCACTCCCTCCTCGTCCCCTCTCAATACAAAAAGCCCCCACCACCACCACCACCTCCAAGAAAACACCATTTTATCTCAATCCAATGTTGTAAGAGTTTGTTCTTGTTGCTGTTGCCGTTCTTGTAGCTGTTGTTGCTACTGTTTGTCTAGTAGTTGTTGATTTTAGTCGTCTTACACAGAATTTAAAGAGTGAATTGGAGAAAGCCGGACAATCCGGATGATACAAGATATATCTGTTTGATTAACTGATTGATTAACGAAGCAACGAGGGAGTTGGGACATGTCAAATCTCTCTCGAATATTACTCTAATGTCTTAAATGGAAGAACACATTCAATAGTGTAATCCTAGATACATGATGTCAGCAGGGAGTATGGAGGATGCAGGGGTGAATGGCAAGATGTCTGTAGGCAGAGCATCTTTGGTCATAGGTTTGCTCGCTCTATGCTGGTTTCTGGTTAAGAGGTGGAGGAATGCTGATGTGGTTAAGAAGTTGGCTTCCCAATCATGTGGTTCTGAGTTCAGTCCCACAGTACAGCATCGTTTAACTTGGGCCAACAAATACCATGTCAGCACTTTATAGGTGTGAAACCAATGGTCACTCTCTGACCAGCCATAACAGACAAACTCCTGAATATATGTATATATATATATATACACACACACACACACACATATACATAAGTGGGAGGTTTACTTGATAACTAAATCTATATATATATAGACATATACATATATACATATACATACATATATAAATATACGTACACATATATACAGATATATATGTATGTATATATGTACATATGTATGTATGTATGTACATATGTATGTACGTACGTATGTATGTACGTACGTACATACGTATGTAGGTATGTATGTATGTATGTATGTAAGTATGTATGTATGCATATGTGTGTATATCTATCTTTCAAATCACTTCCTAACTCTTTAATATATCTCTTCCTATATCTACACACACACACACACACACACACACACACACACACACACACACAAACACTTTTGCAAAATACACAAACAATTTACACTACCTGAAATATTTAGGAAATAAAAAAACTGTTTAAAATAGTTTTGCAGTTTGTACTCTCTGCTGTCACCACCACCACCACCACCACAACTACCACCACAGCCACCACCACCACCATCATCAAAATAACTATTACTGCCACAGCTACCACCACGACATACACCACAACTGTCAACACTACCACCACCACCACTACCACTACCACAAATACCAACACCAACATCACCACCACAATTATCAATATTAACATCACCACCACAGCCACCACCACTAAAACTACCAACCCCACCACCGTCACTGCCAAAACCAGCACCGCCACCCCAATACAAGTGACTCACTCACAACTTCTTTCCTTATGAAAGCGGAAATAAAAGTAAAAAAATTTGGTCCCTCACTCCCTCCTCGTCCCCTCTCAATACAAAAAGCCCCCACCACCACCACCACCTCCAAGAAAACACCATTTTATCTCAATCCAATGTTGTAAGAGTTTGTTCTTGTTGCTGTTGCCGTTCTTGTAGCTGTTGTTGCTACTGTTTGTCTAGTAGTTGTTGATTTTAGTCGTCTTACACAGAATTTAAAGAGTGAATTGGAGAAAGCCGGACAATCCGGATGATACAAGATATATCTGTTTGATTAACTGATTGATTAACGAAGCAACGAGGGAGTTGGGACATGTCAAATCTCTCTCGAATATTACTCTAATGTCTTAAATGGAAGAACACATTCAATAGTGTAATCCTAGATACATGATGTCAGCAGGAGTATGGAGGATGCAGGGGTGAATGGCAAGATGTCTGTAGGCAGAGCATCTTTGGTCATAGGTTTGCTCGCTCTATGCTGGTTTCTGGTTAAGAGGTGGAGGAATGCTGATGTGGTTAAGAAGTTGGCTTCCCAATCATGTGGTTCTGAGTTCAGTCCCACAGTACAGCATCGTTTAACTTGGGCCAACAAATACCATGTCAGCACTTTATAGGTGTGAAACCAATGGTCACTCTCTGACCAGCCATAACAGACAAACTCCTGAATATATGTATATATATATCATCATCATCATCCTTTAATGTCTATTTCCCCTGCTGCTATGGGTTGGATGGTTTGACCAGAGCTAGCAAGCCAGAGAGCTGTACCAGGTTCCAGTCTGATTTGGCTTGGTTTCTATAGTTGGATGTCCTTCCTAACGCCAACCACACACAGATGTATGTATGTATGTATACATACATACATACATACACACACACACACACACACACACACACACACACACACATGCAAGAAGTTAAATAGACACCTTTAATTTTCAAAATTTCTGATCTAACATATTAAATATGTTTTCAGTGGTGTAGAATTTACAATGTAATTATTCCTTTTCATTCCAGGTGCCATTATATCAAACATTTGCGAAGAGTAACCATGCCACGCACAAAAAAATTCAGCTCAACTGTCAGATTTTCAAAAAGGTTGTATTGTTGGGCAAAACTTGCTGAAAATCTTCAAATTCCAGTGAAAAATTGCCGAAAATCTTCAAATTCCTCTTGCTACTGTTAATAGAATTATAGTGCAATTCAATAGCCAAGGAAAAGAATCAACAGATTCTTGTCCTGGCTGACTTGGGCCCTCAGAAAAGAAGCTTCACTGTTTGAAGAGAATTGTGGAAAAAGAACCCCATTCAAAGGCTTCTGACATTGCAAAACAGCTAGAAGTTAGTCCAAGAATGTGTGCTACATATCTGCATAAGCTTGGGTATTATGGACAAGCAGCTAGAAGAAAACCTCTCCTTCAACCAATTAATATCAAATAAAAGATTTTGAAAATTAAATGTGTCTATTTACTTCCTGCATATGTGTGTACATGTATGTATATTACATACATATTCCATACTACATAAATGTGTGTAATATATATATTACACACACACACACACACACACACAAAGACTGGAAAAATTTGTTATATTTCTAATTCCATGTTACCCATGTTTTATTACAGGATAGGAGTTTCAAAGGATAGGAGATTCTAAACAATATTTTCTCTACATGTAGACTTTTGTAACTCCTATCTTATAATGAAACACATGTCACATAGAATTTTCAAAAAATACCAAATTCTTCCAGTTTTTATGTTTTCATATCTAATTACTCTGCAAACAGACTTCCCAAGAAATTTCAAATGTTATGTATATCTTGTGTACAATTTAGCATTAACATACATACATTGGATTAATATGAATAAGCAGATGTGTTTCATGAGGGACACTGCTTGGATTGTTAAAAAAAAAAATAATAATAAATATAAATATAAATTAATAATTTTAAATTTAAATAATCTAAATTTTTTATATTTTATATATTTTGTAAATTATATCAATTATTTTTATTTTTATGTTTTGGTTTATGTTTTTCACTGTTTGATTAGCCTAATAGTGGTTTTATCTCTAATTTTATTTATATATATATATATATATAATATATATATATATATATATATATATATATATATATATATATACACACATACACACATGCATATATATGTATCATCATCATCATCTTCACTGTTTAACATTTGCTTTCCATGCTGGCATGGGTTAGATAGTTTGACCGGAACTGGTAAGCCGGAGAGCTGTATCAGGTCCCAGTCTGATTGGCATGGTTTCTACAGCTGTATGCCCTTCCTACACAAACACATACGCATGCACGCATGTGGGTTTGTGTGCATGTACATATACATCTATATACATATACATCTATATATATATATATAGAAACACATACATTCATATATATCATCATGAGAGTCATCATTCAATGTTGGTTTTCCATTCTGGAATGGATTGGATGTTTCGACAAGTCCGAACGCTGCACCAAGCCCTGCTATCTGCTTTGGTATGATTTCAATGGCCGGATGCCCTTCCTTCCTAACACTAACCACTTTATAGAGTCAACTGGGTGCTTTGTTTTTCATGGCGTTAGCACTAAAGAGATTTCCAAATAACTCACATGACAAGACCCCTCGACCAGGGTGAGGGGGAGTAGATAGATAGTAGGTATGTGTGTGTGTGTGTGTATTTTTGTGTCTGTGTTTGTCCTCCCACCATCACTTGACAACCAGTGTTGGTGTGTTTACATCCCTGTAACTTAGCAGTTCGGCAAAAGATATGCGTGGCATCTTGGGCAAGTGTCTTCTGCTATAGCCCCCGGGCTGACCGATGCCTTGTGAGTGGATTTGGTAGACAGAAACTGAAAGAAGCCTGTCGTATATATGTATATATATATATATATATGTATGTGTGTGTATGTGTTTGTGTGTCTGTGTTTGTCCCCCTAGCATTACTTGACAACCGATGGTAGTGTGTTTACGTCCCTATCACTTAGCGGTTCAGCAAAAGAGACTGATAGAATAAGTACTGGGCTTACAAAGAATAAGTCCCAGGGTTAATTTGCTCAACTAAAGGCGGTGCTCCAGCATGGCCGCAGTCAAGTGACTGAAACAAGTAAAAGAATCACAGAACAAAAGAAAGAATACCTAATATCATTTAATTTTAAAAATAAGATTTTTTTAATTGAATTTGAGGTAGGGTTCATCTGAGTAAAGCAGTAACCAAAGGGGTCCAACAGGTAAAAAAAATCATTGAGAAACACTGATATAAGTGAAACCAAGGATTGAATAAGGTAACCTCACTCAAGTACCCTGTCATTTAAAAAAAAAAGTGATACATTGGATAATGTGGCCCTAGATAGACTACAACCAAAAATGAAAGTAAAAACAAATGTATATGAAGCAGGATGGTTGGTCATGACTGGACTTAGGACTGATCAACGGCAACAACAACAGCAATATTGATTTATTGATCTCCTCTCGGATTCTTCTTCCCAAATTTGACACCAAGTCAAAAAAGAACAATGAACACGCATCTACGAAGGAATGAATCCACATTGGACAATCCATACAAAATACCAATATACGTGGGTGTCTTAACGACTGCATGTGTCTTTTCTTTTTGTTTTTTATTGATGCAGTTACTGTTACAGCAATGTGCAACCGTCTTTCGGTGCAGTGATTTGGCTACTGCCCCAACTACATCCAAAGTTACTTTTTAAAACATTCTGGTCAACATCCAGTTATTGGGCCCTTGTGGCTAATAAAAGAATAAATTATTATTATTATCATAAATTCTGAGTGTACACCAATGAGAAATAAAAGAAGGGCTCTTACCCTGTTTATCAGACACCCATGGCTTTTGTGGGTTTATCCACAAGGGCCTTAAAGCACCTCCCCGATTGGGAGTTTTAATTTGTTTAATTTTTTATCATTATTTATATTGTCTACACAGGAGTGGCTGTGTGGTAAGTAGCTTGCTTACCCACCACATTGTTCCGGGTTCAGTCCCACTGTGTGGCACCTTGGGCAAGTGTCTTCTACTATAGCCTCAGGCCAACCAAAGCCTTGTGAATGGAATTGGTAGACGGAAACTGAAAGAAAGCCATTGTATATGTGTGTGTGTGTGTGTGTGTGTGTGTGTGTGTGTGTGTGTGTGTGTGTGTGTGTGTGTGTGTGTGTCTGTCCGCCCACCATTGTTTGACAACCGATGCTGGTGTGTTTACATCCCCGTAACTTAGCAGTTCGGCAAAAAGAGGCGATAGAATAAGTACTAGGCTTACAAGGAATAAGTCCAGGGGTCGATTTTTTCAACTAAAAGGGCGATGCTCCAGCATGGCCACAGTCAAAATGACAGATAAGTAAAAGAATAAAAGAATTATGATTAAGGCAGTGAGTGAGCTGGCAGAATCGTTAGCACACCAGGCAAAACGCTTGGTGGCATTTCGTCCATCTGCACTCTCTGAGTTCTAATTCTGCTGAGGTCAGCTTTGCATTTCATCTCTTTGAGGTTAATAAAATAAGTACCAGTGGAGCACGGGCCTCAATGTAACTGACTTAACCCTCCCCTGAAATTGCTGGCCTTGTGCCAAAATTTGAAAGCAATGTTTCTAGATGATATGATACATGTTGCCCCCTACACAAACAAACAAGTAGGTAAACTGAAGTAATTTGACATTAAGTGGATTTCAGATAGGTAAGTCAAAGCAAATGTAATGTGTGGTGGCGGTGACAGCGACAACAGAGGCCGAAGAGAGGCTGTGCATGGGAGAATGAAGAAGAGACAATAGACAGGAAATGAAAGCTTAGTGGCATTTCATCCATCTTTACGCTCTGCGTTCAAATTCTGCTGAGGTCAACTTCACCTTTCATTCTGCCAGGGTTGATAAAATAAGTATCAGTGAAGTACTTGGGTTGATATAATCAACAAACCCCACCCTCCTCAAATTTCAGGACTTATGTTTATAGTAGAAAGAATTATCTATAAAAATAAAAGCAAAATTCTGTCTGTCTGTCCATCTGGGACCCCTGTGTCTCGGTCTACATTTGCTCAACATAGATATATATTATAACTTTTTGAAATCAGGATGGTCCCAGGATGGAAAATCTGCCCTTCATTTGGTTCTTGACCAACCAGACATGTTTTCATGGAAGATTGGAAACAAAGGACGCCACTTGCATGACAGTGACTCTTGTTTACAACTATCACATGATGTCTCAAAGAAGGAAACAGCAACACACACACATATATACAATGGGCTTCTTTTGCTTTCTTATTTCTTTATTGCCCACAAGGGGCTAAACATAGAAGGGACAAACAAGGACAGACAAAAGGATTAAGTCGATTTCATCGACCCCAGTGCGTGTGTGTTTATTGAGCAAAAACACCTAAAGCTCCACGAGGCTCCGGTAGGGAGTGGTGGTGACCCCTGTTGTACTCTTTCACTCCAACTTTCTCTCACTCTTTCTTCCTGTTTCTCGTCCCCGACTTCCTACGCCTGGATGCGCATTCATCCATCCGTCGATGCTCTCGGTGTCAAGGGGTTGACCTGCTTTCTCTTCTGCGGGTCTTATGAATAGCAAAGGACCACGTTTCGGACTTCTCCCACTACAGCTGGGAGGAACACCGCTTCGCTCAACAAACAAACAAACAAACAAAACCAGCAACAGCAGCAACATCAGCATCACCATCAGCATCACCATCAACAACAACATTATCACCACTGATAATACTACAACCACTACCAATACCATCAGCACCACTACCACTACCACCACTAACATCAGTATCACCACTACCAACAACAACAAAACTACATCAACAATGCCATCCCTAAAATATTACTCAATCTGTTAGTAATAGCAGCCAAATCTCCCTCAGATCACACCTTATTAAAGGACATGTTTGGTCAATGCTGTCTTTGCTACTCCACACAAAGGGAAATGATGGAATGGTCACAGTTGGAATGCCTTTGATAATGTGTTCAATTGTGGCTGACCTAGGGCTAAATGACATCAGTGAGGGGCGTGGCTGTGTGGAAAGAAGCTTGCTTCCCAACCACATGGCTCCATGTTCAGTCCCATTGTATGGCACCTTGGGCAAGTGTACTATAGCCTCGGGCCGACCAAAGCCTTGTGAGTGGATTTGGTAGATGGAAACTGAAAGAAGCCTATTGTGTATGGTTACATATATAGTTATGTGTGCGAATGTCTTTGTGTCTGTGTTTGTCCCACCACCACCACCACTCAAGAACCGACGTTGGTGTGTTTACATCCCTGTAACTTAGCAGTTTGACAAAAGAGCCCACTAGAATAATTACTAGGCTTATAAAAGAATAAGTCCTGCGGTGCCCAGTCAACTGACTAAAAGAATAAACCTCTATGGGATCACTTAGTCTGCTAAAAATAGTAGCTGTAATTCCCCTCTCAAACTACACTTTATCATTCTGAAAAAAGGAAGGACATATTAGATAATGTATGTAGTGCTGGATATATTGTCTGGGGTGGCCATCGGTGGAGTGTTTTTGATCATAGGTCTGGTTGATGACAGCTGAACACCTATGGCAAGACAAGAACGAGTCAATAAGGAGATTTGATTTGCTAGAAATGGCAGCCAAATCACACTGGACTGTCTGTGGTTACAAAAACAAACAGAAAAGAAAGAAAAAGATAAGTAAAAAAAAAACAATACAGGATGGCCATGTATGGAGCGACATCTTGATTGGAGCAAACTTGGGGGTTAAATAACAATAACAATTCACAACCATGCAGTACAGGGAAAGAAAGAAAGGACAAAGAGAAAGAAAAAGAAAGGAAGAGAAAGAGGAGAAAAGAAAGATCAAAAAGAATGAGGGTAAGAAAAGAGAAAAAGGAAGAAAGAATGAAAGGAAGAAAGAATGAAAGAAAGAAAAAGAAAGAATAGAAAATGAGAGAAAAGAAAGTGAAAATGGAAAAGAAAGAAAGACAAAGAATGATGATGATGATGATTTTGGCACAAGGCCAAGAATTTCAGGTGAGGGAAACAGAAGATTATATCGACCCCGGTCCTCGACTGGTGCTTATGTTATCGACCCCGAATGGATGAAAGGCTAAGCCGACCTCGGCAGAATTCGAACTCAAGAACGTAAGAACGGACAAAATGCCGCTAAGCATTTTGCCCGGCAGTGCTAACAATTCTGCCAGCTCGCCACCTTAAGTATAATAAATAAGAGCAACAATGGTTTCAAACGTTGGCAATAAGGCCTGCAATTTCGGGGTAGCTGGTTAAGTCGGATACGTCGACCCCCGGGTGTTCAACGGGTACTCATTGTATAGAAGAAGAAGAGAAGAAGAAGAAGAAGAAGAAGAAGAAGAAGAAGAAGGATAAGAAGAAGAAGAAGAAGAAGAAGAAGAAGGAGGAGGAGAAGAAGAAGAAGAAGAAGAAGAAGAAGGAGAAGAAGAAGAAGAAGAAGAAGAAGAAGGTGAAGAAGAAGAAGAGGAAGAAGGAGAAGGAGAAGAAGAAGAAGAAGAAGAAGAAAAAGAAGAAGAATGAGGAAAGATATTTCACTTACCAGATACCCATGTTTTAAGGGT
>NC_043021.1:13441374-13448874 GCF_006345805.1 Octopus sinensis
ATGTGTGTCTTTATATCTGTGCTTGTCACACCACCACTTCACAGCCGGTGTTTGTTTATGTCCCTCTCACACAGCAGTTCAGCAAACGGAACCAACAGGACAAGTACCAGAGTTTAAAATAAATACTGGGTTCGTTTTCGTTTGATTAATCCCTTCAAAGCAGTGCTCCAGCATGGCCAAAGCCCAATGACTGAAACAAGTAAAATAGATGACAAAAGATCTCCCCTCTGTTTTTTTGTGCCTTTTGATGTTTCACAGATATTTCAGTTGCTTAACAAGAGTAGCATTATTTATGATCTTGTTGGCAATTTTGTTATTTTACGGCTGGATGACCTTTACTATGACTAATCACTCGACTGAGAAGTAGGTTGCATAAGAGAGTGGGCCTTAAGTTTTTCTTCTGACTGAGCAGTTTTGCTATGGATCAAGTAAGAAATTTTAAGATACATGAAAAGTAAAAAAAATTACTGAAATACTTTTGAATGGAAAATAAATTTTTAAAAAATATAAAAAATCGCTGACACATTTCACATGGAATGTTGAAAAATACAAACAAACAAACCATTTTGAGGTTAAAAATTTAAAGAAAATATAAAAGAAAAAAACTGCAATTTGATTTGTCCTGGTAATAATAATAATAATAATGGTTTCAAATTTTTGCCACAAGGGCAGCTTGGGGGAGGATATTAAATCGATTACATTGACCCCAGTGTTTCACTGGTACTTAATTTATCGACAATGAAAGGATGAAAGGCAAAGTCAACCTCAGCGGAATTTGAACTCAGAATGTAGTCATCATCATCATCATCATCGTCGTTTAGCGTCTGCTTTCCATGCTAGCATGGGTTGGACGGTTCAACTGGGGTCTGGGAAGCCAGAAGGCTGCACCAGGCCCAGTCTGGTCTGGCAATGTTTCTACAGCTGGATGCCCTTCCTAATGCCAACCACTCCGTGAGTGTAGTTGGGTGCTTTTTACGTGCCACCGGCACAGGTGCCAGACGAGGTCACATGAAATACGGTTCAGCATTTCGCCCGCGTGCTAACGATTCTGCCAGCTAGCCACCTTAATAATATAATAATAATAATGGTTTCAAATTTTTGCCACAAGGGCAGCTTGGGGGAGGATATTAAATCGATTACATTGACCCCAGTGTTTCACTGGTACTTATTTATCGACAATGAAAGGATGAAAGGCAAAGTCAACCTCAGCGGAATTTGAACTCAGAATGTAGTCATCATCATCATCATCATCGTCGTTTAGCGTCTGCTTTCCATGCTAGCATGGGTTGGACGGTTCAACTGGGGTCTGGGAAGCCAGAAGGCTGCACCAGGCCCAGTCTGGTCTGGCAATGTTTCTACAGCTGGATGCCCTTCCTAATGCCAACCACTCCGTGAGTGTAGTGGGTGCTTTTTACGTGCCACCGGCACAGGTGCCAGACGAGGTCACATGAAATACGGTTCAGCATTTCGCCCGGCGTGCTAACGATTCTGCCAGCTAGCCACCTTAATAATAATAATAATAATAAAGGAATAATAAGGAAAGAAAACAAACTATGCTGGCTCATATATATAGCATGCCCAGCTGACAACAAGGTATGCGATAAGGAAGAAAGAAAAGGCGAGAGATATGACAGGTTAGCTTGGGAAGTTAGCTAGTTGTGGTCAATGAAAAAGGTAGCAGTTGTACCAATAATTGCCGGAGCCCTGGGAACAGTGAGCAAAAATCTCAAGAAGTACATGGAACAAATAGGAGCTGCAACAAGGGTGGAGTACTTGCAGAAAACAGCACTGCTTGGAACTGCTCGAATACTCCTGAAGGTGCTCGAAAAATAAGGGGTGTTACCTTAGTTTACTGGTAGTGAACAGTTGACACCGTAGTACACCTCCAGTGTTAGAAGCTGTGCAAAGGCAATAATAATAATGATGATGATTTCTTTTATTGGCTGCAAGGACCCAAAACATTGAGAACAATATTAGCGGACAAGCTACAACGTACAAAAACAGGTGGGGTTTACATCAGTCAAAAGGAGACACCACCACATTAAAGGCTATAACTAAGGATATACAAATATAAATTAGAGAAATAAATAACCAATAAATAAACTAGTGAGACCCATGGAAATTCCACGGAATGGAAAAATTAAGATGACCTATTTAAGAAAGAAAAGATGATTTGCATTTTTATAGCATTCTTCGTTTAGCTTTCTTTAAATATTCTTGATTTTCAGCTACATTCATTTCTTCATGTCTTGCTGTTCCTCTCTGATCCATGCTCCATGTCTGAACATCCTTTCTCAACTTGCAACCGTGTTTCTTGTGAATCCAGAGTTTAGGATAAATTAACCCTTATAAGCAAATATCGGTAAATTTCTATATTAACACTTGCACAATTTTCACTAAGAAAAAAAAAACTCAGTTTTTTTGCCTCCCCCACACACACTTTTTTTCCAAACCAAAATAAGGGATTTGTAACATATTAGGAGGTCAGGGTACTTGATTCCATGTAAAAAATCCAAGTTTTTTTTTCCCTTAGTGAAAATCGTGTGGGTGTTAATATAGAAATTTACCCAAACATGAGTTTTTTTAAGCGAGCAGCCGATAAATAATTGCACTTAAGCGCATGCTTTAAGTGATGATCTGATTGCTATAAAAACAAAAATTAGTTCCAAAAAAAAATACTTTTTCACTATCAACATACCACCACCACCACCACCACAACCATCGACCTCTTTCACTCTCTCACTCTTTCTCTCTCCCCCTCTCCCTCAATATAACTACCTCTCCTGTCCAGCTCTCTTTATCTATCTTTCCCTTCAGCTAACTTTGTGACCATGTAATAAGTATTTTTCCCCACCCCACCACACTTCCTTAATACTCCTTGCTCCCTCTTTTCCTCGTCTTTTTCTCTCCTTTTTCACCTCTACCTTCAGCTAACCACATGACCATTTCTCTTCTTTCTTCACTCCTAATTTATCGACCCCCAAAAGGAAGAATGGCAAAATCGACTTCAGTAGAATTTGAACTTAGAACATGGTAACAGGCGAAATACCACTAAGCATGCTAATGTTTCTGCCAGCTCGCCATCTTAATGATAATAATAGTAGTAATCGTTTCTACTATATGTACAAGGCCTAAAATTTATTGAGGGGGGGGGGAGTCGATAACATTAACCACAGTGTTCAACTGGTACTTATTTCACCAACCCCCAAACAATGAAAGGAAAAGTTGACCTAGGCAGAATTTGAACTCAGAAAGTAAAGATAAATGAAATATCGTGTGGCATTTTGTCCAGCAAGCTAATAAGAATGAGAACAATAATGGTTTCGAATTTTGGCACCAGGCCAGCAATTAGAAGGGAAGGGTAAATAGATTACATCGACCTCAGTGATCAACTGGTACTTTTTTTATCAACCTGTGAAAGGAGGAAAAGCAGAGTCAACCTTGGCAGGATTCGAACCCAGAACATGACAGACGAAATGTCGTTAAGCATTTTGCCTGGTGTGCTAACGATTCTGCCAGCTCACCACCTTAGCTATAAAATGATGATTTCAAATTTTGGCACAAGGCCAGTAGTATAAGGGGAGGGGGTAATTCGATCACATTGACCCCAGTACTTAAGTGGTACTTATTTTATCGACCCCAAATAGATGAAAGGCAAAGACAACTGCAGTGGGGTTTGAACTCGAAACATAATGATAGAGAAAATGCCACTAAGCATTTTGTTCAGAGTGCTAACAATTCTGCCTGCTCACTGCCATAATAATAATGATAATAATAATAATAATAATAATATATAATAATAATAATAATAATAATCTTTATTAATAATAATAATCTTTTCTACTCTAAGCACTGCCTAAAATCTTTGGGGAGGGGGTGCCAGTCGATTAGATCCCCAGAATGCAACTGGTACTTAATTTATCAACCCCCAAAAGGATGAAAGGCAAAGTCAACCGTGGCGGAATTTGAACTCAGAACATAAACACAGGCGAAATGCTGCTAAGCATTTCGCCTGCCGTGCTAACGTTTCTGCCGGCTCACTGCCTTATAATAATAATAAAAATCCTTTCTATTATAGCCACAAGGCCTGTAATTTTGGGGGAGGTGGGGCATTTGATTAGATCGACCCCAGTATGCAACTGGTAATTAATTTATAGACCCTAAAAGGCTGAAAGGCAAAGTCGACCTTAGCAGAATTTCACCCGGCATGCTAACGTTTCTGCCAGTTCACTGCCTTTGTAATAATAATAATAATAATAATGAATACCCTGATGCAGTACCAGGCAGTGGCTCTCATGGCTTCTGATCTTAACTGATAGGAAGTGTTATCATGTACATTGTTTTTTGTTTTGGTATAAAAGATAGGCTGCAGCAAATATTCTGCTCAATACCACAGATTTGCTTGTCAGTTGTTTGACCATAACCAGTTGACCATGTCCCTTGGTGGTTGACGATATGTGCATCTCTGATCACGAGCAGAAGTAAAGGGGGAGCATCCTAGCCATGTGTTGAAGAATTCTTTGGGGTTTGGATAATTCACTTTTGGAAACATGGATGTTTTGTTCATCATCTTTAAACGACCCTTATTCAGGGAAATTTTGAGTGGGATGGACTACTAGACTTGAAGAAAATTCCAACTGGGTCCCACTTGAAAGGTCATGCACTGTTTATCTTGATATGAGATCACAATGTCACGCACATATGGTTGTGATGCATGTGCCTGGTGTACCACTATACAGACGGATAGTCATGATAGGTATACTGGGCTTTGTATCGTTGTACCCCAATGTCACTTTGATGGCAGGCACTGCTCTCTCACTCAATAATAATAATAATAATAATGGTTTCAAATTTTGGCACAAGGCCAGCAACTTAGGGGGGCGGAGATAAGTCAATTACATTGAAACTGGTACTTATTTTATTGACCCCCGAATGGATAGAAGGCAAGATAACTGCAGTGGAATTTGAACTTGGAATGTAAAGTCGGACGAAATGCCAGTAGGCGTTTTGTGCAGTACAGTAACAATTCTGCCAGCTCACCACCTTGATGATGATAATGATGATGATGATGAGATGATGATGACGATGACGATGATAGTAATAATAATTTCTTTTGTCTGCCACCAGGGTAATGGTTGAAGAGACAATACAAAAACAGACAGACATAAAGGGCAGGGATCTGCACAGAATGGAATGATAAGAAAAAATTAAATGCAAGTGTACATTAATAATAATAATAATAATAATAATAATAATATAATAATGATGATAATGATGATGATGATGATGATAATGATAATGTTGATGGTGATGGTGATGATTCAAGAAAGTGCTAATTTTCCAGGGCAGGGGATGAGAAAAACTAAATATGAAATAATTGAAGATATGAATAAATTGTGGGAGAGGAGGGAGAGAGGGGAGAGAGGGGAGGGAGAAAGAGAGAGAGATGGGTGGGGGTCCAGAGTGTAATGAATGAGTGCAAAGTAAGAGTAATGTGAAGAAGAAAAAAAGATGAGGAAATGGGTAGACAGGTGATGTTGAGGGGGGGGCAGATTAAGGTAGGTCGGGTGGAATGGAATGAAATGATGGGGTAGCTTGGAGGTGGGGTGGGGTGATGGAAATGAAGTAAGGGAAGCAGAAAGAAAAGGAGAGAGAAGGAGAGATGGTAAGATGGCCAAAGAGAGGAAATAGAGAAAGGATAGAATGGTAGCGGGTGGAGGAATTTAGGTGCGATAGTGTAATTATGGTGGTGGTGGCGGTGAGGGGGAAGCTGTTATTAAGATGAGACAGGGGTGTGTCTCGTGTTAGAGTTTAATCACTCACAGTCTAGGGCTGGCGGGAGGGAGGTACAGGTGATGGGAAGCCAGGGATGGCGGGGTAGCAGGGAACAGTTCTGTAGTTTTTTTTTTTTGTATTGTTTTATTTTGTTTTTGTGATGGTGATGATGATGATGATAGTGGTGGTGGTGGTGTGGTGTTTTCAAATGATGTAAAGTGTTGTGGTGGTGGTGTGATGATGATGATGATGATAATTATAACAATGTGAGAAATAAGAATGGCAAACACAAAAACAAATTCCGAGAATTGGTAATAGCTATGAATGTGATGAAGATGAGGAGGATGAAGATGAAGAGGATAACGATGATAACGATGATGGTGATGTGTTGAGGATGATAGTGACGACGATGATGATTAACATGATGATGACAATAATGACAATGATGATGACGATGATGATCACAACAACGATGACGATGATGATGATGATGATGATGACAGCAGCGATGATGATGACGATAATGATGATGCTACTGCTGCTGCTGTTGACGATGACGACGATGACGACAATGATGATGATGACAACAGCAATGATGACGACAACGACGATGATGACGATAATGATGATGCTACTGCTGTTGACGATGACGATGATAATGACAGCAATGATGATGATGATGATGAAGATGATGACAGCAAAAATGGTGTTGATGGAGGAGATAGTGGTGTTGGTCGTGGCGTTGGTGCCAGTGAATGTGAAGCAGTTGAGATCCCAACAAGATACACAACTGTTGGTATGGCAGCAAAATAACTAAAACAAGGAATGCCATAGTGCTGTTGTTGTTGTTGTTGCTGATCATGTAGATACTGTTTAGCCCCAGGACAGGCCTGACTTAGAAAGCCTGTCAGCAAAAAAGCATTCCAGCAATGCACATCCCATCTTATTTATTTACTTATTTATTTATTTACATATAGGCACAGGAGTGGCTGTGTGGTAAGTAGCTTGCTTACAAACTACATGGTTCTGGGTGCGGTCCCACTGCATGGCACCTTGGGCAAGTGTCTTCTACTATAGCCTCGGGTCAACCAAAGACTTGTGAGTGACTTTGGTAGACGAAAACTGAAAGAAGCCCATCGTATATATATATATATATATATATATATATATATATATGCGTATAAGAAGGGATGACCACTAAGTGGACATCCAATATGATCTACTTCTAGCATATTGGATGTCCACTTAGTGGTCATCCCTTCTTATATGCATGTAATAAAATTTTTCTGAATTTTCAGATTTTTCTATATGCTAAGCTACTGGTTTTAAATTAATGTTAATTAAATTAATATTTAATTTATTACTCTCATTATTTAAATTTTGTGTGTGTGTGTGTGTGTGTATGTGTGTGTATGTGTGTTTGTGTGTCTGTGTTTGTCCCCAAAACATCGCTTGACAACCGATGCTGGTGTGTTTACATCCCCATAACTTAGCGGTTCAGCAAAGAGACCGATAGAATAAGTACTAGGCTTCCAAAGAATAAGTCCTGGGGTCGATTTGCTCGACTAAAGACAGTGCTCCAGCATGGCCGCAGTCAAATGACTGAAACAAATAAAAGAATATCATGCATCATGCATCACATGTGATCCTAGGGAAATTTGTGGTTGCTATTTCTAGCAAGTCAAGCAACCGAGTGGTGTTGCTAGTAATGTCATTTGGCCTTAA
>NC_043021.1:13458874-13491374 GCF_006345805.1 Octopus sinensis
TCACACTATTGTTAGCTTATATGTCTGTCAAAGGTTTTTGTCACACATCTTGTGTCCTCCTAAGAAACACTCTGCCCATGTTCTCCTTTTGTCCTGCTTATTCTATTTTGTCCTTCTGTGGTACGCATGTATACACATCGATATACAAGAGTAAGATCCAGGAATCTAAGTGAAAGAAGTCTGTAAGCTTCAAACAGTCCGTGGCAGGTACAGAAAGTGGATAGTACACAATAAGGTGTTCTTGGCCTGATGATTAGCTAAGTTGAGTACCTATCATTGAATAATTATTACATCAGATGATTAGCTAGCTAAGAAACATATCTAGCCTGGGTTTTACCCATTCCTCTCCCTCAATTTAATATATTTTTTGCTGTATTGCTTATTCATTATTTATTATTGATCTTCAATAAAAATGAAGCTGTGTCCTTTAATTTGCTGCTTTTCTAGACACAAACCAAGAAGATATCTTGCAGAACAGTCATTATTTTAATGAAATGCATCTTGTAATCACTTGAAAAGACACATCTATACCAGTGGATACTCCTAAACCAGTTGTTAAGTATCCCACCAATGAGGGATCAATGCTAAATGGATCAAAACAATTGTAGTGATTAATAAACATTCTCATATCTTCCATCTTCCATCTCTCTCATTCATCAAATATATATTCTTCACTCTTTTACTTGTTTCAGTCACGTGACTGTGGCCATGCTGGAGCACCGCCTTTAGTCGAGCAAATCGACCCCAGGACTTATTCTTTATAAGCCTAGTACTTATTCTATCAGTCTTTTATATATATATATATATATATATGTATATATATATATATATATGTATATATATGTATATATATATATATATATATATACACACACGCGCACATAATTAAGGGATTAGCAAAAAGTTGTGTCACCACATACCGAAAATTTAGAAATAGCAGTCAAAACCACCAATTCTTTTACTACAATTCTTTTACTACAATATATCTCCATAATTGAGATAATGGGGTTTTTTCCATACCGAAGCTACTTAGTAAAATTTATTAATTATTAAATAATAATTCTTTGCCCTATATCTATAATGATATATATATATATATATATATATAATCACCCGAAATTGCGAGGATGATCCGGTTCTTGACTGAAGATTGAAGGCTTTGAACGTCCCGTCCGTGTTTTTTGTATCGTCATCTAAATGTTTTGCGTTCTTGTCCCAGTTTGTATTTTTTTACACACACACACACATATATATATATATATATATATATATATATATAATATATATATATATATAGGTTGTATATATATATTTTCTCCAAATTTTATAAAGTTTACATTTCATATGTATATTTAGGTTTTATATAAATATTTTCTCCAAATTTTATAAGGTTTATTTAGGTTTTATATACATATTTTCTCCAAATTTTATAGGTTTCATATGTACATTTAGGTTTTATAAACATATTTTCTCCAAATTTTATAGGATTTAGATAAATATATATATATATATATATATATTTAGGTTGTATATTTTTTTATACTTTTACTTGTTTCAGTCATTTGACTGCAGCCTTCTCCAAATTTTATAGGGTTTATATATATATATTGGATTTTATATACATATTTTCTCCAAATTTTATAGGTTTCATATGTATATTGGCGCAGGAGTGGCTGTGTGGTAAGTAGCTTGCTAACCAACCACATGGTTCTGGGTTCAGTCCCACTGCGTGGCATCTTGGGCAAGTGTCTTCTGCTATAGCCCCAGGCCGACCAATGCCTTGTGAGTGGATTTGGTAGACGGAAACTGAAAGAAGCCTGTCGTATATATGTATATATATATGTATGTGTGTCTGTGTTTGTCCCCCTAGGATTATTTGACAACCGATGCTGGTGTGTTCACGTCTCCGTCACTTAGCGGTTCAGCAAAAGAGACCGATAGAATAAGTACTGGGCTTACAAAGAATAAGTCCCGGGGTCGATTTGCTCAACTAAAGGCGGTGCTCCAGCATGGCCGCAGTCAAATGACTGAAACAAGTAAAAGAGAAAGAGAAAGAGAATATTTAAGTTTTATATACATATTTTCTCAAAATTTTATAGGATTTTTATCTATTTAGGTTTTATATACAAATTTTTTTCTGAATTTTTCAAGTTTTATATATATATATTTTCTCTAAGTTTTTAACTTTACAATGTAGTTTTACTTTCAGTTTTTCACCCAGAATACTTTGGTAGTCTTTTATTTGACTCCATTGAGCCATAAAGTCAAAATTCCTTAAAAACCAACAACTGTACAGTAGGGTGTGGTTTGGAGAAGATACAGCATATATTTCTAGCAGGTTGAGTGACCACGTAGAAGCTCTCTCACTGGCTGTTGTTGAGGTTGCTGTTGCTGTTGTTTATGGTATTGGTGTTATGATTAATCCATAATATATCATTAGTTCGGTGGTCATGGTCATTCGTAAAGTAATACTTTGCACACATAATAACATGGATAATGAATGATGCAACAGCAACAATGGGAGCTGCAACAAGAAGAACAACAGCGGCAGCAGTAACAACAACAACAACAACAACAACAACAACAACAACAGCAGCAGCAACAACAACAACAACAACAGCAGCAGCAGCAGCTATCAGAACACCAACAATAACAACTATCAGACCACCACCACCACCACCACCAACAAAACAACAACAACAACAACAACAACAACAACAACAGCAACAGCAGCCATTCAAGAATTTGGACCTGGAGATCTCCATTTCCAGCGACTTGACTTCGAGGGCCACCTCCCAGTGGTGTCGGACGTCAGTGAAGAGCCCCGACGACCCCAGTTTTTTTTTTCCAAGGTCTGGGGTCTCCCACCCCTAAGTCCTAGATCATCACCTAATCACCCTTACCTGTCTTGTTGCTTAGCAACAACAACAACAACCACCAACAACAACTGTAGCAACAGCAGCAACCATGACAACAACAACAGCAACAGCAAAAGCAGCAATGATGACAACAACAACAACACCAATACCAGCTATCAGAACACCAACACCGCCACCACCATCACCACCCACAACAACAGAAGTAGCAGCAGTAGCAGCAGCAGTGACAACAACAACAACAACAACATCAGAACACCACCAACACCAATAACAAAACCTATACTACAACCACCACCACCACCAATAACAATTAGCAGAATACCACCAACATCACTGCCACCACCATAAACAACAACACCAGAAATAACAGCTATCAGAGTACCACCACAGCCAACAACAGCAACAACAACATTAACAGTAACTATAACACCAACACTATAAGCCAAAAAAAAAACAGAACACCACTAGCATTAACAACAACAACAACAAAAATCATTTTCCATGTACAACAACAACAGCAACAACAACAGGCTTCTGATTGGATTAATACTGCTGCAAAATAAACTCTTTCATATGACCTACACCACTGATGGAACGGATTGTTGTAGTTGTTGCTACTACTTTTATATACAGTAGGGTGGAGGCAAAACCTTACAGTGAGGACCAGATTAAATCCATTGGGTTACTGCTGCTGTTGTTGGTGGTGGTGTTGTCATTTAACTGTTTAGCATTCAGATTACTCTGCCAGACGTAACATTGGTTTCAAATTTGGCACAAGTCCAGCAGTTCTGGGCAAGTGAGGTCGATTACATTGACCCCAGTGCATAACTGGTACTTATTTTATCAACCCCGAAACAATGAAAGACAAAGTTGACTTCAGCAGAATTTGAACGCAGAACGTCAAAGACAAGTGAAATGCTGCCAAGCATTTTGCCTGGTTCTGCCAGCTGGCCGCCGTATGGCCATTTAATATTGATTTCAAACTGTGACACAAGGCCAGCAATTTTGGGGGAGGGGGTAAGTTGATTACATTGACCCCAGTACTCAACTGGTACTTGTTTTATCCACCCCAAAAGGTTGAAAGGCAAAGTCGGCCTCAGCAGAATTTGAACCCAGAATAAAATGTCACTAAGCATATTCTCTGGTGTGCTTACAATTCCACCAGCTTGCAGTCCACAATAATAATAATGGTTTCAAATTTTGGCACAAGGCCAGCAATTCTGGGGGAGGGAGTAAGTTTATTACATTGACCCCAATACTAAACTGGTACTCATTTTACAAACCCTGAAAGGATGAAAGGCAAAACTGACCTCAGCGGAATTTGAACTCAGAATGTAAAGACATGCAAAATGCTACTAAAGCATTTTCTCCAGCATGCTAATGATTCTGCCAGCTTGCCACTTTTGCCTAAAGTAATATTGCATACGTACCAGTGGCAGATGCAGGGGTCTTGCCCTAGTTGCCCAGGCAACACTCTTTCTAGCTGACACCAAAAAAATCAGGACCAGGGTTTTACTAACAGTTTCACAGCATCACTGTTTTGTATGTTAGAGTTCATAAAAATGGGTCCATTTGTTATGCATTGCAATTCCCACCTTATATAGTATTTTTTTTCAAAACTTTTGGGGAACATCCAAAAATATCTTGAAATACTAAAGAGTAAATTTATTCAATAAAATCGCCATTGGATTCAACCACAGCCTCTAGATGACTTCAGAATCTCCTGCAACTCTTCTGGATGGTCTCCTTGTTTAAGTTGGTAAATGCTGCCATAATCTTTGCCGTCAGTTCATCTTTGGTGTTACAAGGAGTTTTGTTGGTCTCTCACTCAACTGTTTCAGAGTCCAGTAACAAAGCCAATTCTTGCTCAAATGATCTCAAATTTCAACATGTGTAAAAGCTAAGTTTGGATCAGGCATGCCAGTGATAGGGACAATGTGCTGTTGAAATGGCCATCATGTTCACCGGACTTGACATCTTGTGATTTTTTTTTCTATAGGATTATGTGAAAAGATTAGTCTATCTCCCTGCTCTTCCTCCAAGCCTAAAGGAACACATGCAGAGAATCACTTAGGTGCTGAAGAATGTTACGCAAGACATGCTACAGCATGTTCGGCAGGAACTGGACAACCGACTTGATGTGTGTCGTGTCACAGGTGGTGCGCCTATTGAACATTTGTGAAGCTTTGTGAAATCAATTATAAAATTTACAACCCTCTGGAGGCTTTGTTCGAACTTTGATAAATAAATCATTTATTGTTCAACATGAAAACTGTTTAATTTCGTTTGGCTCAGACACGTAGTTACTCACATGTTCACATTTCAAATAATTCTTTTGTTCTTTTCTTTTTCTTTTACTTGTTTCAGCTGTTTGACTGTGGCAAGGCTGGAGAACTGCTTTAAAGGGTTTTTTTTTTTTAGTTGAAGAAATCAGCCATAGGACTTATTCTTTGTAAGCTTAGTACTTATTCTATCATTTTTTTTTTCTGAACTGCTAAGTTACAGGGACATAAACGCACCAACATCGGTTGTCAAGTGTTGGTGGGGGGACAAACACAGACACAAAGACACACACATAAATATATATACATAAATATATATACAATGGGCTTCTTTCAGTTTCCATCTACCAAATCCACTGACAAGACTTTGGCTGGCCCAAGGCTATAGTAGAAGACATTTGCCAACAGTGTCACACAGTGGAACTGAACTTAGAACCATGTGGTTGGGGAACAAACTTCTTAGCTCACAGCCGTGCCTGTGCCTATCATCATCATCAACATCAATATTTAACGTTCGTTATCAATGCTAGCATGGGTTGGACAGTTTGACCAGGGCTGGCAGGCTGGAATGCTGCACCAGACTCCAGTCTGATATATTTATTAGCCTCACAGAGAAAGTAAGCTTCATATGTAATTGATACACTAAAGCAATATGCACTATCAAAACACCGGAAGTAGATTCTCTTAAATGCCTGCACGACATGCTGGAAATTGCCAATAGCTTTTGTTGCCTTGGAGATGTAATTAGCAAAAGTGGCTGCTCTGAAAGTATAGTAGCCAGGGTAGGAGCAAGTTGGAAGAAGCTCAGTGAGCTACCACCACTGCTGGAGACAAAGGTCTTATCTCTCAGAGGAAAGGGCAGATTGTATGACACTTGTGTTAGAATTGTGATGCTGCATGGTAGTGAGACATGGGTTTTGAATGCAGGGGTCTTGAGAAGACCAGAAAGAAAGAATTGAAGCTTGTATGCTCTGTTGGATGTGCAAATTTAAGTGCGTAATGAATGACAAAGTTCAAATGTGTACCTCTGCATGATACCTTGGACAAGTGCCTTCCACTATAGCCAACTAAAGCCTGGTTAGTGAATTTGTTAGATGGAAACTGAAAGAAGCCCATCATGTGTGTGTGTGTGTGTACATTTGTGTCTGTATTTGTCGCCCCACCACCCACTGCTTAACAACTGGTCTTGGTGTTTGCATCCCTGTAACTTACCAGTTTGGCATAAGAGACCAATGGGAAAAGTACTAGGCTTAAAAAAAAACTAAGTAGTGAGATTGATTCACTTGACTAAAACCTATGAAGGCAGTGCCCCAGCATGACCTCAGACTAATGACTGAAACAAGTAAAAAGATAAAGGGTATAGTTACATCTGACCCTTTATATTGTAGTTGTGACATTTGATGTTTTGTAACAGGATTTAAACAAAGATGCCCCTCTCCCCATTGTAGCGATCGTGTCACTTTTTTCCTGCAATGTGTAACGACAAGAAAGACACACACACACGCATGAACGCACGTAGATGTGGTTCACAAGACACCTATACATGTCCTGCTGTGGCTAATGACAAAAGCAAAATTATTATTGTAATTGTTGTTCATCAGTTTCCATGAATGAATAAACACAAATCATAACAGAAAAGATTAGATATGATATGCATGCAACACACACTCAGAACATACAGATGAAAGAACTGCCATTAAGCATTTTGCTCTTCATGCTAACAATCCTTCCAGCTTACTATCTTAAAACCAAGAAATACTAGTTTCAAATTTTGGCACAAGGCCAGCAATTTGGGGGGAGGATCTAAGTCGATTAGACAGACCCCAGTGTGTAACTGGTACTTATTTTATCAAATCCCAAAAGGATAAAAAGCAAGGTTGACCTCAGAGATATTTGAATTCTGAACGTAATTTAGTGGTTCGGCCAAGAACCTAGTGAGGTTACCATACGGCTTGTATGACTAAGATACCCATTGACTGAGTGAGGCTGCTGCAGAGAGGGGGACAATTTTATGCTAAGAGATGAGAGGTTAGAATAAGAGAGAAGAGACCAGAGCATTTTACCCAGTGTGTTAAAAAGGTCTGCCAGTCTGCTGCCTTGAAAACAAGAAAAATAGACCCTCAATAGTAACTTTTCAGTTTTAAAATATATATTGAAACTTAAAACACATCCTAAACAGCTTAAAAAATGACATCAATGATCGCATTGAACAATACAGCCATCTTACATACACGGTCTGACAAAGAAAAAAACAATTTTTAAAAAAATGACACGGTAATGGATGGAAGGATGCTGATCCATAGGTTTGCCCAGTCAAGGTTGACCTGGGGCTAAAAAAAAAATAACAGCAACAAATTGATTGAATGTTCTTGTTCCAACTGTTTCTTCAAATCAATGTGGCTACTGAGGCCTTGTTTTGATTCAGTGATTTCTGTATTTTTAAACATTGGCGTACTTTTATGATTGTTGCAGTCAGCTTCTTCACATACATCAATATGAGGGGATGGTTGTTTTCGTCGTTGTTGTTGTTGTTGTTGCGGTGGTGGTGGTGGTGGTGTTGCTGGAGGTGGCGGTGGTAGTTTGTTGCCAGTTATTAGAGTTTTTCTAATTGTTTTGCATTATTATCGAAACAGTTGCTTTCGTTGTTATTGGATAATATTTTACAATATGCATGAATTGCTGTGCATGTCTTTGCTGTGTGTGCATGTATATACATACATATATATATATATATATTATATATATATATATATATATATATATATACGAGCAAAATGGCTCCCATCCAATGGACGGTGCTGAATCATATCTGCTGAATAAAAAGCAATCAGTGTTTTCTTTTCATTAAAAAATAATTAAGCATGCCTTTATTCTAATAAAATTTTTGGTTTCGTTAAACGAAATTAAGGCAAAAAAAACTTCTTGAGAAACCAAATAGTCTTTCCTTCCTTTAAAGAAAAGTTTGAAGAAAATATCTCTTTTGCATCTTACTTTTTTGGTCTCTTAAATATACTGCATTTTGTGGCATTATTTCAAGCCAGCCGGCTTTTTTTGCACAAACTGCACATGCATTTTTCTTGCATACGCATAGTATCGATTGATACAGCTGATGTACTTGCATGTACAAATGCACATTCCCATGGCTTTATCAATGTAATCTTTTCAAGACTTATACATGCCCTGATACCATCAGTATCTACATATCTAATTTGAGCGCAATCGGATGGAGGATGCCCGAAATCCAAGAAAACACACACACAGACAGACAGAACAGATTTTATATAATAGATATATACTTGTTTAAGTATATATATATACACAAAAATTATTATAATTATAAACATAATTATAATTAAGGCTTAGCAAAATTGCTTCACCACATATCGAAATTTAGAAATAACAGTTAAATACTATTCTACTACCATAAGATATCTCCCAGACAGCAATACTCTCAACTCACAGAGGCAAAGAGAAAAAAATAACGAATCCACCCAGCTTTGATTAACTATATACACGTTTCTGGATTGAAGATATGTAAAATAACTCATACCTTATTTCTGTCATCAGAATAGTATTTCAATTATAAATTTGAGAGCACTAGTTATCAAGATATTTATTCGACCAAGCACCATTGGACAAAATTAATATCCCAAAAACCAGTACTTCTGAATTTATACAGACAAATTATATATATCTATGTATATATACGTACACTTTTACTTGTTTCAGTCATTTGACGGCGGCCATGCTGGAGCACCACCTTTAGTCGAACAAATCAACCCCAGGGCTTATTCTTTGTAAGCCTAGTACTTACTCTATCATTCCCTATTTGCCGAACCACTAAATTACAGGAACTTAAACACACCAATATCGGCTGTCAAGCAATGGTGGGAGACAAACACAAATACACACATTAAACATATACATACACACACACACACATATATAAATATATATATATATATACAACAGGCTTCTTTCAGTTTCTGTCAACCAAATCCACTCACAAGGCTATGGTCGGCCTGAGCTACAGTAGGAGACGCTTGCGCAAGGTTCCACACAGTGGTACTGAACTCAGAACCATGTGGTTGGGAGGCAAAGTTCTTACCACACAGCCCAGCCACTCCTGCATCTATATATATATATACATATATATTTATTTTATCTAGTTTCAGCTCACGAGTTGTGGCCATGCTGGGGCACCACCATATATATATATATACATATTTTATTCATATTGAGAGAGATATCTCATTTATTCAAGCCTACCACATGGGACATTGGTGTTTGTCTCCTCTTTGAATGGTGTTTTCATCCAAGAAGGAAACAAACACCAACACCCCCATGTGACAAACTTGAATAATGATTGTAAGACATCTCTCTCAGCATGTAACCAATGGTAGCCTAATTAATCCACAATTAAAGAATATTTATCCGTCAATGCAGTGGTGAACACTCATTCCAACTGTTCAATATTAACGTGCTTGCGTGTGTGTGTATGTGTGTGTCTGTGTGTTTGTGCGTGCATGTGTGCACTACACCACATGGTTCTGGATTCAGTTCCACTGTGTGGCACCTTGGACAAGTGTCTTCTACAATAACATGGGCCAACCAAGGCCTTGTGAGCAGATTTGACAGACAGAAACTGAAAGAAGCCAGTCGTGTGTGTGTGTGTGTGTGTGTGTGTGTGCACGCCTGTATTTGTCTCCCACTACAGCTTGACAACTGGTGTTGGTTTATTTACATCCCCATAACATAGCAGTTTGGCAAAAAGAGACCAACAGAATAAATATCAGGCCAAAAAGGAAAAGAGAAGTATTTTGTCCAGGGGGGGATTTTGTCCGGGAGGGGGGATTTTGTCCAGGAGGGGGGATTTTGTCAGGGACGAGGGATTTTGTCAGGGAGGGAGGATTTTGTCCAGGAGGGGGATTTTGTCCAGGAAGGGGATTTTGTCCGGGAGGAGGGATTTTGTCAGGGAGGGAGGATTTTGTCCAGGAGGGGGATTTTGTCAGGGAGGGAGGATTTTGTCCAGGAGGGGGGATTTTGTTAGGGAGGAGGGATTTTGTCAGGGAAGGGGGATTTTGTCCAGGAGGGGGGATTTTGTCCAGGAGGGGGATTTTGTCCGGGAGGGAGGATTTTGTCCAGGAGGGGGGATTTTGTCCAGGAGGGAGGATTTTGTCCAGGAGGGGGGATTTTGTCAGGGAGGAGGGATTTGTCTGGGAGGAGGGATTTTGTCCTAGTACCATGTGTTTTTGTGTATTAAAGTGTGTGTGAGTGTATGTATGTTTGTTTAGTAAAGTGTGTGTGTATGTGTGTATGTGTGTGTATGTATGTGTGTGTGTGTATGTGTGTGTATGTGTGTGTATGTGTGTGTGTGTAGTCTGCATGTTAATACACATGTTTGCATGTTTTGTGCATTAAAAAAACATCTTAATGTACAAACCATGCGATCATGTATATTAAAATAGGCACATACATGCAAACTAGACACACACACACACACACACATGCCTGAACACACACACACTCTTTACTAAACACACACACATACACATTCTTTACTACATAAACACATACACTCACATACATACACCTCTATACATATACAGGATTATATTGACACAAAAAATGTTTTGTTTCTTTTCTTCCCTTCTTCCATCTCTCCCTCCCTCTTTCTTTGCTCAGTCCCTCTCTCTCTCTCTCTCTCTCTTTCACTTTCCTTGCTACGTCTCTCGCTTTCTCTTTTCCTCTCTCTCCTTCTTTACTGTGTCTCTTTCTCTCAATAATTCTTTTTCTCCTGTCCTATCTCTCTTTTCCAATATTTCTTTTACTTCATCTTCATCTCTCTCTCCCTTCCTACCTTTCTTTTTTTCCAATGATTCTTCTCCCCCCCATCCTCTCTCTCTCTCTCTCTCTCCCCATCCTTCTCCCTCTCAATATTTCTTTTACTTCATCCTTCTCTATCTCTCTTCCTCCTCTCTCCCTCCCTCCCTCTCCAACCCACCTCTCTCAATAATTCTTTTCCAGTTCAGACAATCTTATGTAATATACACTTCATCAGATTAACTGCTAGACACTGTTTTAATGTCTTATATTACTACCGCCTCCTCCACTCCATCTTCCAGACAATAAGCCCTCATTATTATTGTTGATTGTGGTGGCGGTGGCGGTGGTGGTGGTGGAGAATACCAGGAAAAAATAAAATTTCTTCTGAACTAAAGTCCAGCTGCATTTTTGTCTGGGATAGGTTTCACTCAATTACTGGGATTAGTTTAAGCCACCACACTCCTTCCGCCAAAATTTGTCACATTATCTCCATGACAAAAATCTTTATTAGCTCAGCAAGAATTATGGAAGGCAGTGGCAAGCTGGCAGAATCGCTAGCATGCCGGACAGAAATGCTTTTAACAGCAGTTCGTCCATCTTTATATTCAGTGTTCAAATTTCACTGATGTCGGCTTTGCCTTTCATCTTTTCGGGGTCAATGAAAATAAGGACCAGTGGAGCACTGGAGTTGATGGAATCAACTAGTACTCTTCTACAAAATTTCAGGCCTTGTGCCTATAGTAGAAAGGATTATTATCATTATTATTATTACTATTATGGCACATAAAAAGCACCATCTGAACGTGGCCGATGCCAGCACCACCTAGACTGGCTTCCGTGCCGGTGGCACGTAAAATGCACCAATCCGATCGTGGCCGTTGCCAGCCTCGCCTGGCACCTGTGCAGCTGGCATGTAAAAAGCACCCACTACACTCACGGAGTGGTTGGCATTAGGAAGGGCATCCAGCTGGAGAAACACTGCCAGATCAGACTGGAGCCTGGTGCAGCCTTCTGGCTTCCCAGATCCCCGGTCGAACCGTCCAACCCATGCTAGCATGGAGAACGGACGTTAAACGATGATGATGATGATGATGATTATTATTATTATTAAGAAGGTGGTGAGGTGGCAGAATCATTAGTACGCTGGGCAAAATGCTTAGCAGTATTTCGTCTGCCACTATGTTCTGACTTCAAATTCAGCCGAGGTCAACTTTGCCTTTCATCCGATGAAGACATTCGAAGGGATGCCGACACAAGACCGCTTAACAAAATCATCACAGAATGGAGATTAAAACTAGCAAGTTACATAGTTTGGCTACCAAAATGACACCAAAAAGCTTTCAAGTGGACACCACTGGAAGGAAAAAGAAAAGCAACAAGTACATGGTGCACAATATGTAGGTTTTGGCTGCCCTGCAGTAGCTATAGTGACTGACCCCTTCCTTAAATACAACATTCCTTCAATCACAGCAAACACAAGTATAATATGGTGGTGGTCCTGTAAGGTCCACAGACCCCACACTATACCACTGACAAGCAATCCCCAGTAGTTGACTGGTATTTTATTTTCTTAATGCCCCAGAGGAATGTAAGATAAAGTTGACATAGGAGGGATTTGAACCCAGAAGGTAACAAGGGATTTTTGCCTGACACTCTACCGATTCAACCAATTCACCACAGTGACAATTATTATGAAGACACTGCTAAAAATAGCAGTGAAGTAACCCTTAAATTACACTCTATATTCCTGAAAAAGAGACATACACACTGAATGATATATTCCCAAGTAGCCAGGGCATAACAAACCAGGGAATAATAAATATGAGAATATCCCTGGTATAAAGAACAGAATGAGAAGAATCTGTCCTGTGCATTTGTTTCACAATTCTAAGAATATTACCAAATATGAAAGAGACTACAACAAGGCTGGTGCCACCAGCTGTAACTATGTGACTGGGGGAAAAAAAACCTTCAGAAAAATTACTGCATGGTCATGGGTGGATTGCCTTTGTTTATAGGTCTAGTTCATCAGAGCAGTTTTGTGATTAAACAACAACAACAACAACAACAACAACAAACATATCATTTTGCGTTTTATGAAGAGAAATCACAAGGACTGTGGGATGGTGAAGTGACTCTTATGGACAAGTAGTTCTTAGGATAAACAATAAATTGATATCATATAAATATATATAAACATAGGCACAGGAGTGGCTGTGTGGTAAGTAGCTTACTTACTAACCACACGGTTCCGGGTTCAGTCCCACTGTGTGGCAGCTTGGTCAGGTGTCTTCTACTATAGCCTCAGGCCAACCAAAGTCTTGTGAGTGGATTTGTTAGATGAAAACTGAAAATGTAAATATTTTCTTACTTTTATCCAAAATTAATTTCACAAATTTGTCTTCACTTTGTTTTTTAACCCTTTCGATACCAATCCAGCTGAAACTGCCGCTGGCAGTGTAGTACAAATGTCTTGTTTTCGTAAGCTTTGAATTAAAATCTTCCACCAAACCTTAGTCACAATTTATGTTCCTAACACTAGCTTAATGATAACTAAGTTATTTACTAAATTCTTTGTTGTATTTAAAATTAATTGAAAGAAACACAGAGCCTCTCAATAGAAATATGGTAACAAAAGGGTTAATATATATATACACTACTACTGATGCTATATAAAAAGTACTTGCAGGTGCCACACAAAAAGCACCCATTACACTCTGTGTAAGGGTTGGTGTTAGGAAGGGCATCCAGCTACAAAAACCATGCCTAACTAAACATGATAGATAGATGGATGGATGGATGGATGATGATAATATCTCTTGATATTTTGACACTCCTTGTAAGTATGGGAGATAACTACACATATATTTTGGTCTTATTAGACCTCCACAGTGAAAGACCAAAACATGTCTACGGTTGTCTCTTATGATGTCAAAATACTATTCAAACCATTATTAGTCAATGACTAATATAAATGTTTCTTCCCCAAAAATAAATTCTAAATTCGTTTTTCAATTTCTATTTGCATGAAGCATTGAAATGCTACCATTTGCCAAACTATTGTTCCTCCATGAGGATGGAGTCTAAGAATAAATTATTCTTTGAATACCCCTCTTTCTCTCTCTCTCTCTCTCTCTCTCTCTCTCTCTGTATATATATGTATGTGTGTGTGTGTGTGTGTGTGCATGTATGTATCTTTGTATGTATATATATATATATATATATATATATACATACACATACATGTGTTTATATATGCACATGTGTATGTATATATATATATGTATATACACACACACCACACACACACACACACACACACACACACCACACACACACACACATATATATATATATATATATATAGACACATTATACAGAGAGAGAGAGAAAACTAGATAGATTTGTGTGTATGTACATAGATATGTCTGTAAATGCATGTATATAAATGCAAGTATTTATATATCTATATCTATATATATATATATACACACATACAAAGACACACACACACACACATACATATACTACAGACATCATACACTTAACAAGTACTGCATCTATACTACTTTAAGGGAATATAGTTCACACACATAAATATGCATATATACATGTAGGACAAGTACACACACACACGCACACACACACCACACATACACACAGATGTACAGATAGAAGCAGTGTGTATGACCTAGATCCATAACAGATTAGAGTCTTGTAAACACAAATAAGTCTTTGAAAGCAAAACAACTAGATTCTCTCGCAGACTTTTAACACACAAACATAAATGATTAGTTATGTACTAGTTTTTAGTTAGCAGCAGCAAAAATAATAATAATTAATAATAATAATAATAATAATATAATAATAATAATAATAATAATAATGATAATAATAATAATAATAATAACAAAAATGATAATAATAATGGTTTCAGATTTTGCCACGAGGGCAGCAATTTGGGGCGGGGAGGGGAGGAGTCGATTACATTGAGCCCCAGTGTTTAACTGGTACTTATTTTATCAACCCCGAAAGGATGAAAGGTACAGTCGACTTTGGCAGAATTTGAACTCAGAACGTAGCAACGGGTGAAATACTTCTAAGCATTTTGTCCAGCGTGCTAACGATTCTACTAGCTCACCACCTTAATAATAATAATGATAATAATAATAATAATAATAATAATAATAATAATAATAATAATAATCCTTTCTACTATAGGCACAAGGCCTGAAATTTTGGGGGAGGGGTTTAGTCGATTAGATTGACCTCCCCACCCCCTCCATGTTCAACTGGTACATATTTTATCAATCATGAAAGAATGAAAGGCAAAGTCAACCTTGGCAGAATTTGAACTCAGAATGTAAAGACAGAGGAAATGCCATGAAGCATTTTGCCTGGCATGCTAATGTTTCTGCCAGCTGGCTGCCTCAATAATAATAATAATAATAATAATAATCCTGAAATTTGGGGGAGGGGTATAGTTGACCCCAGTACATTGACCCCAGTACTCAACTGGTACTTAATTTATCAATCCCAAAAGGATGAAAGGCAAAGTTGACTTCAGGGGAATTTGAACTCAGAACGTAGTGGCAGACAAAATGCCACTAAGCATTTCACCCAGTGTGCTAAAGATTGTGACGACGACGATAAATAACAATAGGCCAGATATAGTCATCAGAGATCATCAAGAAAAAAACTGTTTTCTAACTGATGTATCAATACCAACAAATGACAATGTTTCTCTAAAAGAAATGGAGAAACTTTCAAAATAAAATTATATTATATATTATATATATAATATAATGCATATACATCTATATATTTATTTATGCATGTATGTATATATAGATAAATAGGTAGACTGATAGATATGCACAGACAGACAGAGAGACAGAAAGATAGATATATTTATATATGATCTGTGCAAAAATATATATATACATAATCACAAACACAAATATAAACTTATACATACGCACACATCTATATGTCTATATATGACATGTAAACACCCAAAGACTGTCAATTTATGTCACTTTGCAAGAATGTCTAGCCAACTTCCTCATTGTCTAATTCTACAATCTTCAATGCTAACGTCAACCCTCCAGCCATGACTACAACATCTAAATCTGTTAGTCAGAGAATACATTCACACAAGCTAAATGAGACATCCATATACTTGAAAATTACAATAAATTAAACCAAGTTTTAATGCTTGGATACATATAAATAACACAAGTTGTATTTGGCTGATGTGAACTGTTAGACAGGTGGGAGTGTGTGTGTGTGAGTGTGTGCATATACATATATATATATATGGCGCACAAGTGGCTGTGAGGTAAGTAGCTTGCTTACCAGCCACATAGTTCTGGGTTCACTCCCATTGCGTGGTACTTTGGGCAAGTGTCTTCTACTATAGCCTTGGCCCAACCAAAGCCTTGTGAGTGGATTTGGTAGACAGAAACTGAAAGAAGCCCGACATATATATGTATGTATATATATATATATAATATATATATATATATATATACAACTTATAAATAAGGGCAAACGAAAAAATTTCTAATGCCAAATATGCTGAAATTGGAACTATTTTCCATAACCATATAATTTTTCACAATATACACGCTACTCGAAAATAGGTCGACAGAAATTTCTAAAAAATACCTTTAAAGGCCATTGATAAAATTTTTTTTCGAAAAAATTTTATTCTACATTAAATATATATATATATATCATCATCATCATCATCATCATTTCATCATTTAGCGTCCGTTTTCCATGCTAGCATGGGTTGGACGGTTCAACTGGGGTCTGTGAAGCCGGAAGGCTTCATCAGGCCCAGTCAGATCTGGCAGTGTTTTGACTGGGCCTATATATATATATGTATGTATGTGTATATGTTTGTGTGTTTGGGCCCCATCTGCAAGGTCATGTGCTGTTTATCTCACTCAATAATGATGATAATAATATGGAAAATTTGAAAGTACTAAATTGACATTGACCCTTTAGCATTCAAACCATACATATTCAGTCAAAATATTCTCCCCAGCTTCTCTTCCCTACCTTGTTGCAATGTCATTGTAAGAATTTAAAAGAAAAACAAATCAGAGCCAATGCATGATTTAAATCAAAACAATGTGATTAAATAAGCATAATATTTGATAGAATGATCTAAATTGTGAGTGCTAAAGGGTTAAATTGCCCCCAACTTCCCTACCCTACCTGGCAAATCCTCCACCTGCGTATTTGAGTACAGTGAGGTCATTCACCCACGCACCCTATACCACTAGCAAGAGCAACAATAATAATAACAATAATAGTGAAGGCGCATGGGTCAGTGGTTAGAGCGTCGAGCTTATGATCGGCTGCGTGTTGTGTTCTTTAGCAAGACACTTTATTTCACGTTGCTCCAGTTCACTCAGCTGTAGAGGTGGGTTGCGACGTCACAGGTGCTAAGCTGTATCTGCTGTTGCCTTTCCCTTGTATAATACTGGTGGCATGGAGAGGGGAGGCCGGTATGTATGGGCGGCTGCTGGTCTTCCATAAACAACCTTGCCCAGACTTGTGCCTGGGAGGGTAACTTTCTAGGTGTAATCCGATGGTCAGTCATGACCAAAGGGGGTCTCCTCCTCCTCAATAATAATAATAATAATAATAATAATATAATAATAATAATAATCCTTTCTACTATAGGCACAAGGCCTGAAATTTAGTGGAGAGGGTTAGCCAATCACATCAACCCACTGTTTCACTGGTACTTATTTCATTGACCCCGAAAGGATGAAAGGGAAAGTCGACTCTAGTGGAATTTGAACTCAGGACATAGACACGGACGAAATGCCAATAAGCATTTCACCCAGCTTGCGAACAATTCTTCTTTCTTTATTGCCCACAAGGGGCTAAACATAAAGGGGACAAACAGGGACAGACAAAGGGATTACATCGATTACATTGACCCCCAGTGCGTAACTGGTACTTAATTTATCGACCCCGAAAGGATGAAAGGCAAAGTCGATCTCGGCAGAATTTGAACTCAAAACGTAACAGCAGACGAAATACCACTAAGCATTTCGCCCAGCGTGCTAACAATTCTGCCAGCTTACCGCCTTAACGATAACAATAATAATCCTTTCTATTATAGGGACAAGGCCTGAAATTTGGTGGGGAGGGGACTAGTCAATAACATTGACCCCAGTACTCAAAACTGGTACTTATTTTATTCACCCTGGAAAGATCAAAGACAAAGTTGACCCGAGCAGAATTTGAACTCAGATTATAAGGATGGACAAAAGACCACTAAGCTTGTTGTCCAGCATGCTAACAATTCTGCCAGCTTGCCCTCTTAATAATAATAATAATAATAATAATAATAATAATAATCCTTTCTACTATAGGCACAAGGACTGAAATTTTGGGGGATGGGGCCAGTCAATTAGATCAACCCCAGCACGCAACTGGTACTTAATTTATCGACCCCCACCCCCTGAAAGTATGAAAGGCAAAGTCAAGCTTGGCAGAATTTGAACTGAGAATGTAATGACAGGCAAAAGGAACCACTAAGCTTTCTGTCCATCATGCTAACAATATCTGCCAGCTTGCTATAATAATAATAATAATAATAATAATAATAATAAAATTTAAAAGCCCACCATCCCCAGAATGAAGGTCATTAAAACTAAATTAAATTCCAGTAAAGCTAGTTTGCTTGAAATGTCCAGCCAGAACATCTGTCCACACCATAGCAAAGCTTCTTGTTGCCTTACAGGTGAAAATACTTCACAACTGGTACCTACCTGCCTACTTACTTACCCTCCTACCTATCCACCTGCTTGCCTCACACTATTGCTCAAGCACCTCCCCACCAACAATCACTAAGAACACCACTCCACTACTAAATCTCTACCACCAATCTTAAAGTATCCACTTTTGGCTTTAGAAGTAAGCTATTCAAGGGTGAGGAGCGAGAGAGAGAGAGAGAGAGAGTGAGAGAGGGGGAGTGGAAAGGAGGAAGAGTTTGAGAGTGATAAAAAGAGAGAGGGAGAGAAGGAGTGGAAAGGGGGAAGAGTTTGAGAGTGATAAAGAGAGAGAGTGAGAGGGGGTGGAAAGGAGGAAGAGTTTGAGAGTGATACAGAGAAAGAGAGTGAGAGAGGGAGTGGAAAAGGGGAAGAGTTTGAGAGTGATAAAGAGAGAGAGAGACAGAGGAAATGATAAAGAGAAACTAGTAAAGAGAGACATGTGAATGGTAAAGAGAGAATACATAAAACAGAGAGATAGGGAGAATGCAATAAAAAGACAGGCAGACAGACAGACAGACAGAGACAAAGTGGAAAGCCCAGGAATATAGAGTGTGAAAGACAAAGAAAGAGAGAGAGAGGGAAGAAGAACAGCAACAGAGAGAGAGAGAGAGAGAGAGAAACTTGAAAGCAGTGATATCTATCTATCTACATTATAGATATATATGAGAGAAGAGAGAGAGGGAAGGGGTAAAGAGACAGAGAGAAAAATATAGGGAGTGGTAAAAAGAGAGACAGAAAGGATGTAAAACAGAGACAGAGGTTGTGCAGAAAGGAGAGAGAGAGAGAGAGGGGCTGAGAAAGAGGACAGTTATTTAGGTGATCTAATTAAAAATGAAGCCCCCACCTACTTCCCTCCACTCGCGTCCTGTACATCAAATATCAATAAAGTATATGATTTGAAATGTAAAGTAATCTTTTTGGGGGGCTTGTTTTTTTTCCAAAAACATATAGGTGCAGGCATGGTTGTGTGGTAAGAAGCTTGCTTCCCAACGACATGGTTCCTGGTTCAGTCCTATTGTGTAGCACCTTGGGGGCAAGTGTCTTCTACTATAGCCTCAGGTCAATCAAAGCCTTGTGAGTAGATTTGGTAGACAGAAACTAAAAGAAACCCATCGTGTATATATATCAGTGCTTTTCAAACTTTTTGCTGGAGCGGAACCCCAAGGAAACATTCCACTGGCTCAAGGAACCCCTGTGCAATAATTTAATAGTCTTATGCATACATATCTGCACAGGAGAATTAAAAATTACTGCCGATTTTAGCAGTTTTGTAACTTCTTGCGGAACCCCTGGACTGTACTGGCGGAACCCTGGTCGAAAACCACTGATATATATATATAGGCCGTTGTCCATGCAACATTGATATCCCTCACTCTGTCTGTAAAATCTTGTATCCCTGCCGTAAGGCTTCATTTCCACACACACCAGCTTAATTTAATTCGTCCTTAGTCGAAAGACACCTGTTGCTATGTCCTGTTATTATTTTTATTGTATTTGTGTAACATTGTCCGTTTTTTTCCATCCTTGTTTTTGTATACATTCACTGCTTTCTTCCAAAGAATCTAATGCTCTTAGCTTAGTTTTTCCTTGGGGCTGGCCAGATTGGAGCAATCTCGAGTATAACCAGCCGAAATTGCAAAGATAATCTGGAACTCGACTGAGGAAAGAAAACTCCGAATGACCCGTCCTTGTTTTCTTTGTATCGTCTATCTGGATGTTTTGTTGTCCCCTTTTTTTGTATCACCTAACTATCTGGATGTTTTGCATTCTTGTCCCATTTTGTATTTATATATATATATATATATATATATATAATATATATATATACATACATGTGTGTGTTTGTCTGTCCCACCATCACTGCTTCACAACCGGTGTTGGTGTATTTACATCCCTGTAACTTAGCAGTTCAGCAAAAGAGATTGATAGAATAAGTACTTATTTTCCTTGTCATCATAGAATAAGTACTTATTTTCCTTTGGCGTTAGGAAGGGCATCCAGCTGTAGAAACATTGCCAGATAAGACTGGAGCCTGGTGCAGCCTTCTGGCTTCCCAGATCCCCGGTCGAACCGTCCAACCCATGCTAGCATGGAGAACGGACGTTAAACGATGATGATGATGATGATGATGATGATGATGATGATGATCAAGTATGGAGGATCTTTTGTTGAGCTTTCACTTTCCGATTCCTTTTTGCTTCATACTAAATTGAAAAATTTTCACTTAATTTTAAAATTTCATAAAGTGGAAGACGAAACAGAAAAGATCCGGGATGTGGCTTTGAAGGGCCGCTCAATATGTTTACTTTTCAAAAGTAAGATAAAATTGTATGGTTATGAGATGGGCAGACGCGATAGAAAGAGAGATAGGAAAACAGGAAAAAATAGGAAAAACGTACAGAAGACAAGGAGAGAAACCGGGAAACAGGGATAGTTATCTATGTATATGGAGAGGGGTTGAGGTAAGAATCAGAGAGAAGGCACAGTGCAGTCTGAACGGCACGCTTAACGGAAAAATTGGCGTGAATTGTAACAGCACGGCCCGCCTAATGATGGTCCATATCTCATGCAGCTCGCTTCTCGAAAAATGTTGACCATGCCTGCGTTAGCGAGTGGTAAAGAGATGGATAGAGTGGTGGAGAGAGAGCTAGGAAGAGTGTAAAAGAGAGAGAGAGCGAGAGAGGCTGCGGATAAAAAGAGAGAGAGATAGAGGCTGCGCAGAAAAGAGAGAGAAAGAGAAGCTGAGAAAGAGGACAATTATTTAGGTGAACTAATTAAAAACGAAACCCCTCCCCCCGACTCCACTCAAGTCCTGTACATCAAATATCAATAAAATATGGTTTGAAATTAAATGCAAGGTAAACTTAATATACATATATACAGACAGACAAACAGATATTCTTTTATAAAAATACAGATGTTCCTAACGTTACATTGCTTTTTTTCAAGTCACCAAAATAAAAACATAATAATAGCAATAACAAAGAAATAAAATATAAAAACTTATGCATTATTAATCAATTAATTATTCACGTTATTGTCGCACGGCACATAGTCTTGTCTTACATTATAAAATATAACATTTTTTTTTAACGCATATAATATATGTATACGTGCGCTTAAAGATATTCCATTCAAGTTTATATTAACAGACAGTGTAGGTGAGTGTACAGTATGTACGTGACAATAAATCAGAGAAAAAAAGGAAAAGGAGAGAGTGGATCAGTTGTATACATATATATATACACATATATATATATATATATATATATATATATATATATATATATATATATATATACTTTATTTAAAGTAGCAGAAAATTCAACAAAACCTGTTACTCTGAGTTTCACATTCCCGTTCGTCGGACAGTTTTTGCTAGAATATTCTAGCAAAACTGTCCGACGAATATTCTAGCAAAACTGTCCGACGAACGGGAACGTGAAACTCCGAGTAACATGTTTGTTGAATTTTCTGCTGCTTTAAATAAAGCATATTACTCTACCACTGGTATTTGAGTACTCTTTTTTCCACCTTGTTTCACATTTATGTGTTTACTCCGGTATATATATATATATATATATTATATATATATATATATATATAATATATATATATATATATTATATATATATATATATATGTGTGTGTGTAGTTATATACTGAAAGAAATATATGGATACATTTATACTCATGAACACAAAAATATGGGCAGATGGCAGATGTGTGCGAAAACAACTGTACGGGGTACATGTAGAAAACAATATGGAATTCAATATAGCGAGAAAGCAGCATATAAAGAACTTTATATTATTGAAATATACCGGGTGTGTGTGTGCGTGTGTGCGCGAGCTTGTTTACCAACCACATAATTCTGGGTTCAGTCCCACTGCGTGACACCTTGGGTAAGTGTCTTCTACTATAGCCTCGGGCCGACCAAAGCCTTGTGAGTGGATTTGGTAGACGGAAACTGAAAGAAGCCCGTCGTGTATATGTATGTGTGTGTTTGTGTGTCTGTGTTTGTCCCCCTAGCATTGCTTGACAACCGATGCTGGTGTGTTTATGTCCCCGTCACTTAGCGGTTCGGCAAAAGAGACTGATAGAATAAGTACTGGGCTTACAAAGAATAAGTCCCGAGGTCGAGTTGCTCGATTAAAGGCGGTGCTCCAGCATGGCCGCAGTCAAATGACCGAAACAAGTAAAAGAGTAAAGAGTATATGAAGTAAGGAAGAAATTATAAGGGGTGCATGTATAATACAAGCTACACAAAAAATATGCGGATGCATACTCGGCGATTTACTTGAAGGTTAGTTTATTTAGGGAGTATAGAGGAGTTAAATATGGAAAGGTGGGGGGGAAAGTCATTGAGCAAACATCTATGTGTGTGTGTGGGTGGGTGTGGGTGTGTGTGTGCGGCAATTTAAAGTGCGTGTGTAGTTAAATTACTTATATATATATATATATATACCGGAGTAAACACATAAATGTGAAACAAGGTGGAAAAAAGAGTACTCAAATACCAGTGGTAGAGTAATATGCTTTATTTAAAGTAGCAGAAAATTCTACAAAACCTGTTACTCTGAGTTTCCCGTTACCGTTCATCGGACAGTTTTTGCTAGAATATTCGTCGGACAGTTTTGCTAGAATATTCTAGCAAAAACTGTCCGACGAACGGGAACGTGAAACTCAGAGTAACAGGTTTTGTAGAATTTTCTGCTGCTTTAAATAAAGTATATATGTATATATATATATATATATATGTATATATGTATATATATATATATATATGTATATATATATATAATATATATATATATATATATACACACACACACACACACATACACACACAAATGAGCCTGTGTGTGTGTTTATTGTAGGTTAAATAAATGTTTATTGTTAATACATAAACGTGTGAGTATATGAGAATAAAAGAGAGACAGGGAGTGAATAAAGCTCTCGCTCTCTCTCTCTCTCTCTCTCTCTCTCTCTCTCTCTCTCTATTGTGTATATGTAGTCAGGGAGAAGGGAATACAAAATGTGATTAAACTACCTGAAACAAGTCTGGTGCCAGACTGCATCGAGTGCATGTTCAATAACAGTTGACGTATTGTCCACGGCAATGGCAAGTGTACATCCAGGGCAAAGGGGCAGTTCCCCAGCTGTCGAGAAAACAAAGAGAGAGAAGAATAGAATATTATTATTATAGTACTTTTTTTTGTACAACATAAACGTAAAGTTTAATCACACGCACACACACACACACACTCATGTGTATAGATAAATAAAGACTGTTTGAAGTGGTGTACAGATTTTATATATTAGGAAAAAGATGTAATTTGAATACAAACTATTTAGCGTAATCCCTAAAAGGGGACGAAATCGCAAAATAAATATTTTCTTTTATCGAAATCATGACTATCTCCTTTTTTGTTTTATATGTATGTATGTATGTATGTATGTATGTATGTATGTGTGTATGTATGTATGTATGTATGTGTGTATGTATGTATGTATGTGTGTGTGTATGTATGTGTGTGTGTGTGTATGTATGTATGTATGTATGTATGTATGTATGTATGTATGTATGTATGTATGTATGTATGTATGTGTGTGTATGTATGTATCTATGTATCTATGTGTGTATGTATATGTGTGTGGAGGCGCAATGGACCAGTGGTTAGGGCAGCGGACTCGCGGTCGTAGGATCGTGGTTTCGATTCCCAGACCAGGCGTTGTGTATGTTTATTGAGCGAAAACAACTGAAGCTTAACGAGGCTCCGGCAGGGGGTGGTGATCCCTCCTGTACTCTTTCACCACAACTTTCTCTAACTCTTTCTTCTGTTGGCCGGCTCGTTTAGCCAGCAGTGTGGCGTCATTTGAAGGTTAAAACAATGCGAAGCGCATTGTGACCAGCGATGTGTAGCAACATCTGATGCCCTGGTCGGTCACGGTAATCACGGTGATATATATATATATATATATTCTTTTATTTGTTTCAGTCATTTGACTGCGGCCATGCTGGAGCACCGCCTTTAGTCGAACAAATCGACCCCCAGGACTTGTTCTTTGAAGCCAAGTACTTATTCTATCGGTCTGTTTTTCCGAACCGCTAATTTACGGGAACGTAAACACACCAGCATCGGTTGTCAAGCGATGGTAGGGGGACAAACACACAAACATACATATATATAAGAATCTACAACGGGCGTCTTTCAGTTTCCGTCTACCAAATCCACTCACAAGGCTTTGGTCGGCCTGAGGCTATAGTGGAAGACATTTGCCCAAGGTGCCACGCAGTGGGACTGAACCCGGAGCCATGTGGTTGGTAAGCAAGCTACTTACCACACAGCCACTCCTACGCCTATAAGCTTAAAAAACTGTTTTTATAGCTTACGGTTAGCAGTAGGGGTTGCTGTGTAAGCGAACAGAAATCCAAAATTAGAGAATGGGGTAAATAAAGTCCAGGCAACAAATGTTTCATAACTAGCAGAACCTTGGAAGTAGTAATTACCCAAACAAGGGGCAATGCGCTAGATACTCATCGGGCCAAAGGTACCCTCATCAAAAAGAAGTTTTAGGCTCTGCTAGTTATGAAATACATGTAGCCTGGAATTTATCGACTCCACTCCCTAATTTTGCCTTTCGGTTATAAATTGCGAAAATCCACCTTAATTTGTAATTCTCACTTCACCATTTTCAGAATCAGTCAATATTTCCTATGGTGTTCTCTATAAGACTGACAAGGTGAGTTAACTTTTTAAACCTCGGCGACAGGGTAATGGGTCACCGAGGAAGATTAATCTATTTCTTTACTACCCACAAGGGGCTAAACACAGAGAGGACAAACAAGGACAGACAAACGGATTAAGTCGATTATATCGACCCCAGTGCGTAACTGGTACTTATTTAATCGACCCCGAAAGGATGAAAGGCAAAGTCGACCTCGGCGGAATTTGAACTCAGAACGTAACGGCAGACGAAATACGGCTACGCATTTCGCCCGGCGTGCTAACGTTTCTGCCAGCTCGAGATTAATCTAATCTGAAATCAGTACTCCATCTCGCTTACTCTAGGGAGCTTGTCTCCCGTGTCAGTCGTTAGTAAAGTGCTCTCACGTGGCTAAGAGTTGTTTTGACTCTTATTGCTAGCAATGCTGTTGCTTACTAGCACCCTTCCGTCACTTTAGTGACGGCTATACTTGTTGCCTTTCGGTTGTAAATTGCAACATTCGCTAATTCCTGAAGAGAGGGTCATAACCCTGAAATATTGAATTCAGGGTAGGTCACCATTAATTCATATGCCTGTTTTCCTGTGATCTACCTTGGATTTATTTCGCACTGTCCCGGCCTTACCCACAAATTTTATATAATATATATATAAATATATATGGATAATTTAGAAAGACTTTTTCCCCGGGAAAAGGGTATTTCTCGTAAAGTGTAAAATTTCCCTTCACAAAACATATCAGCTTCTATACCAACACATAGAATATAGCAACACACACACATATGAAATTCCATTGCTTAATGTCGAACAAATGACAAAAGAGCATTCAATAAGTGTAGAGGATATGGGGGTTTAGTTGGGTTTTTTTTTATTAAAACTGAAGAAGAGTTTATCACTGCGATCTTCGGGCATGAAACTAGAGTCGCAAGGCAAACTCCCAGCTTCAGTTTTAATAAAATGCGTGCGCGCATGTGTACAACGGTATGATCTCGCTAGCCATTAACGCATTGACCTCACAGGTCTGTGATTGTAACTTGCGAAAATCATAGGACACTGCCGCTCCCTCTACAACACAAGCTTGTAATAATGGTTTCAACTTTTCGTACAGGGCCAGCAGTTTTTGAAGGGGGGAGTCGATTGCGTCGATTCCAGTACTTAACTGGTACTTATTTTATCGACCCTGAAAGGATGAAAAGCAAAGTAGACTTCGGCGGAATTTGAACTCAGAACGTTAAGACGGAGGAAATGTCGTTAAGCATTTTGCTCGCCATGCTAAACAAACTCGTAATAATAAATATTTATGATTTTAAGCATAAGGGTAACAATTCTGAGAAGAACGAGGTCGGACGATTAAATCGACTCCAGTACTTCTCTGATACTTTATTTTATCGACGCTGCAGGAGTGAAGGGCAAAGTTAACCAATGAGGGATTTGTATTCAAAACTCAGAAAGAATATCACTCAGATACTATGTATGACAATACGTAGTTTTATTTCTGGAATTTTTTTTCTTTTGTCAATGAGTAAAGAGACGGTTTCTGACCCAGGTCCAAGACTCCTTCATTTGAATTTCAACATCATCAGGGAAGTTGTGCATGCATGTGTGTATATGCGCAAGAATTTGAAGTCAATGCATATGCATGTACGAACGCACGTACGGGTGTGTACGAGAGAAAGAGAGAGAGAGAGAGAGAGTAAGAGAGAAAAACATAAGCAAGACCTGACAAAGAGCGGATGAACCCAGTAGAGTTAACGGCTATCCAAAAGCAGGTAATGACAGACTCCCAGTCTTTGTTTAAACATCTCTCCGGAGGAAAAGAATTCAGAAATAACACCCCAACCACCTCATTTGCAAAGCCGGAGATCTTGTTCTTGCTTGTTTTCAGACTACTTGGTTTTTGTTGGTGAGAGTCTTGGCGGCATTGTACAAGCTGCGGCTCTTATTCGGTCGTTGAATCATTATGGAAAATTTGTACATAAATTTGTATGGTGCGTTTTAACCCCAAGTCAAACCAGACTGCTCAAACATATAATCAAAGTCGTTCCAACTGTAACCATTCCGTCTCGTATTCAGACATCGTGTATCTATCTAGAACGGCCTTACCCAGTGTGACCTTCCTTTCATTTAAAAACAGCAACGTGATTACAGTGCCAAACGACTGCGTAGAAGTTTCCTTGTTTATGAGAGAGATGTTATCAATTTCAGTATTACTTAAAGCTTCTTAAATTCTAAGACGGAACCTAAACACATCAAACTAATTATTGTATTCATTGCATTTAGAGACTACACTTCCAGCTACAATTACCACAGGAGGTTAAGAGAACTTGTACATAGTTGCATGACCGGATAAAGATAGCATCTAAACCTCTCAAATAACACACTACTATCTTTAAAATAGAAGGACGCATTGTATAAGGTAGTCCTATTGTATGGCTACGCATTGTATAAGTACGTCTTAGAAACAGGTTTATTTGCTGGATCAGAATTGCCCAGGAACAAAGCAACAGTTTTGGGTATCTTGATTTGTATGAATGGTGTCATGAATAAATAACAGGTAAAGATTTCAGTCAAGGTACCCTAGCATTTTGGGTGTATCTTCAGCGAAGTCCACTCTCTTGCAAGCATTCAAGCCAGACTCCTTGTTTGAGGATACCTTCTTCCTACCCACCTGTCTCAGAGGTCCTGTAGTGTATCATAGACACTGCCTTTCAGCCTGACAAAAAAGATTAATTTTAAAAATGTATTTGAACCCCGACCCCCCGCACATTAAGCTTATTTACTTGCGTCATATTGCATTGTATTGAATCATATCAAATCCCGCCAATATCAACTTCACTTTTTAATCTTATGAGACCGAAAAAAAGAGACAGACCAGCAATATACCTACAGCAAAACACGACTACGAGCTTAATCAAGCATTGTTATCATTAACCGTAGCTCTAGGTGTGTCATTAATCACCTGATGAACAAAATTTCATAACCACAGTTCAGTTCCTTACTTAGGCTACCATTTCGTTTCACTCTCGTAACCAATGTTTGGATGGTGGAGTAGCAGACAAGGAAACCTCGTCGTATTTACCCAATTTCTAAGATCTGCCAGCCAAATTTTCTTAAAAACACACCCTACCGTTTTACATGAGGAAGAAAACATTAGTCTTTGATACGGTCTGTTTAATTAGGGCTTCCCTGATCGAGTAGGCAACCTTAAAGTGGGGAAATAGTGTCTCAATTTTAACCATTTACACCAACATGCATTTATCAGAGTTAAAGGAAATATGAAAACTATTAAGAAAAAGATTTTTTTTTAATACGCAGATGCTTCTACATGGCCGTTCGTCCTGGAAATAGCAGTCAAATTTTGCTCAAATAACACTTCCTTGAGAGGCAAGCATTCATGGGGGAATGCAGCCTGCGGGACTTTCTCAATGGCACACTTTGAATTTATTTAAACCATGCCTCAGGCGGCCCGCTTCTCGAAAAAGTCGTCCGTGGTGTGGTCTTCGAAACCATTATACTTGAGCAGAAAGAAAACGGACGACCTTTTGACCGGGAGCCAGCTGGTTCAGAGTCGACTTGTATTTTCAGAGTTGATGTAAAAGTGTTTGTGGGTAACTTAAACACTTTGTGGAAGGAAACGGGCTTCAACTTCCAAATCCTGCTATGTTTTGTTTCTTTCCTTCAGTTCTTCAATCCACTCGGGATCGATTAAAAAGGCAAAAACGAAGTATTTCAAAATATCACTATTTGGTTTTACTTCATTATTACAACAGAAAATTTCATTGAAAAATAAGTTACGAGGAAACAAAGCCAACTCGCATGAGTTTTCCGAAACTCCACTTCCGGCCCACAGAATTTTTTTTTTTTTTTCAAAACAAATTCCGATATAATTGGAATCTACACCGCCTGGAGCGTATTTATTGAAAATTTCATTAAAAAATATCCATTTTTCTGAAAGTTACGAGAAATCAAAGTCGGCGGAGAGGCACATGTGTACGAAAGCCTTATAACTGTTTGTGTGTGTTCACGCGCGCGCGTTTATGTGTCTCCAGCGCTTGACAAAATGTTTTAGTGTGTTTACGTCCCCTTAACTTAGTGGTTCGACAAAAATGACTGACGGCATAAGTACAACGCTTACAAAATATATTTGCGTCGATTTGACTCCAAGGCCGCAATCTAATGATTAAAACCATAAACCCCTGTAAACTGGTGAGAGGAAATTCATCCTCGGGCAGATCTCACCAAAATACTTTCGACAGAGAAGAGACCGCAAAACATATCCATGAGCTGATAATATTATCAATGGATTAATGTCTACATCACACTGTCACCCCAATAGGGTCTGTTGTTCTGACGGACAGTTTCCATCTACCAAATTTCTCTGACAAAGGTTCTATTGATTCGAGTCTTATTGTTGAAGACCCTTGAAAAAAGTGCCACGCAATGGGATTGAACGCGTAGTTGTTAAGCTAGGAATCTTTTCGGTTTGAACGGCAGTTTTTTCTAGCGGTGTCATATGAAATTGTCACCCATAATTATGACCCTAGTATCGATCTATTGCATTTCAATCTGTTTTAGGGTTAGGGTTAGTAAGGGTTAGTTTTTTTTTGCCTCAATGGACGTCAGTGATTGGTTGAAATTGCAGAAATTGAAGAAAAAAACAACAAATATCTTAGAAACTATAGAATTTTCTCAATAAAGCAAAGAGAAAAAGATGTTTTATAAACACATTCTACCAGTATACGAAGTTAAAAATTTTTTTAGTTACCTAGAAATTATGTTAAAAACTGCCGTTCAAACAGAAAAGATCCTAAAGCTAGTTTCTTAAGCACATGATTTAAAGCTTTAGTCGATTCAGTCGAGCGAATTACATTCACCTCTCTCACACACAAACAAAATAATAGAGAACAAATGCCATTGCGCTTGGAAAAAGAAATCCTTGTCCCAAAGGTAACAAAAGTGAAACTGCAAGAGACAGCCCGAGTGAATTCGGACTGAGTACTAGGAATCGGTTTCAAATTTCGGTTGAAGCCTATACCATCACTGGCTTTGGCAAAGACATGGACGTAACATTTAATTTTTCTTCTTCCCTAAAGGACCCTATTATAAGGCCGCCATTTCGCGCCTAAAAAGTAAAGATGGAGTCTCTAAGTGATCGTTCATTATGCTAGAAATAAGAACCAAATCTCTCTCAAATTCCACCTACCGTCTGAAAAAAAAAACCCACATGGAATGATGTAGTATAAAGCAAGCAATACCATAAGAAAAGGCGAGAAGAGGTGGTCGTGGTTGGAATGCTTTTGATTGTAGGCCTGCCCGATCAGAGTTTACCTGGACTAAACAACTAAAACAACAGAAGTAGCAAATGACTCGAGCCAAAAGCCTCTTCATGGTTGTCTGTTCTACTAGAAATAGCAGCAAAATGTTACAAAATGACAGCATAGAGTCTTGAAAAGGGAAGGTCACTTTGAATAATGTGGCCCTAAGAATTTACTGTTCTGAAAAAAGAAACAAGATGGACATGGACGAATTTAGTGGAGTTGGCGCTCATCTATATGTTTAAATGGAAATATTTAAATATTTCTTCCGATAAATCAACATTTTCAACACTCTTTAATATAATTAATAAATGATATTTACTTTTCAATCATTTAAAATAGTAAACGGTCCTTCTACGACGAAGCTTTAACTAAAAGAGCTTCCGCATGGTCTTTGGTCCTGCTAGGCATAGTAGCTAGATCTCCCTCAAATCGCACCCTATTCTAGAATAAAAACTGAAAAGATTAACAACGTTGTCGGAGGTATATATTATATCTTCAAATAAAATTACTACTGTTGTCATGGTTGGACTGTCTTTAATCAAAGGTGTGCTTGATTTCGACCGACCTAGGGCTAAACATCAACAACAAACAAAGCACCAGTTCCTTGTTTTCTGGAATACAAACAAATCCTCTTTGTATTTTGTTTTGCGCACAAATATAAACAAATACATATAATTATAATTTGGAGCGGGGGTTTAATGTTTTGTTTTGTCTTTATTTCCTATTTCGTGTGTGTGGGGATCATTTTTAAGTGTGTATATTTATATAAGCATACATACACACATACATACATACACACATGCATGCATGCATACATACATACATACATGCATACATACATACACACACATGCATACATACATACATACATGCATACATGCATACATACATACATACATACATACATACATACATACATACATACATACATACATTTGTGTGCATATATATTTATGTATATATACACAGTCACAAATCTATGTATGAATAAATTTATACACACACACACACTAAAAGGCTGGTAAAGTTCTCTAGAACAATGCGGTGGCTGAAAAAAAGGTGTGATGGTCACGGCCGGAATGCTTCTGAAACAAAAGCACATTCAGAGCTCAATTATATAGTTAAACAACAACAACGGGGTTGATAACCTGTATACTACTGCAGGGGAAGGGGTAATGGTAGCCCGGGATATTTACCGAATAGATTTAATAAATATCAGCTTTTCCTCTGCAAATTTGTGGACTTGTGCCAATATAACAAGTTTAAATCTAATAATGAAGAGATTTTTCCATAGCGAAAAATTGAGTGCGCAAAAATGCTCCACTTTTGTATAATTTCAATTTCTTTTTCTATTTCACTTTTGCTTTCCTTTTTCTTTTTTCTTTTTTTAAGGTTTTCTTATCAAAAATTTAAGGTCTACTATATTATGATTTGCCCGCAACGTCAACATGTTGTTTAGCCCCAGGCCAGGCTTAATGGAGCCAACTTACAAATCAAATACGATCCAGCTAAGATTGCCCTGTGTTTTCTTTCCACCACCACCACCCCTTTTTTTTTTATGATATTTAAACATTAGACATAATTTAAATTATTTCTTGCTTTTCTCAGAACGACAGGACGTGATTTGAGAAAGAGAGAGAGACGTAACTGTTATTTCTAGCAGA
>NC_043021.1:13496374-13499290 GCF_006345805.1 Octopus sinensis
TTTAAAAGAAAAAAAAAACCATATAAGTACTGAGGCCAATTCATTTGACTAAAAAATTATCTAAGGTGGTGCCCCAGCATGGCCACAGTCTTACAAGTGAAACAAGTAAAAGATAGAAGACATATATACACACATATATAGACACACACACACACACATATAGACACATACACACACACACACAAACTCAGTTGTTCACAGGAATTCATTGTTATCTTCACAGCAACTACCACTATCACCATGATGACTAACAAAATGGTGGGGGGAAACCCATTGTCATCGCACCCCCAAAACGTACAAGATAACAGAAGGAACAAATAATATGTGCATAACTTCACAAATGTTTCTATGTATGTGTGTATATGAATGAGTGTGTTATGGTGAGGAGATCCCATACGTGTTTTCTACATACATACATACATACATACATACATACATATCTATCTATCCGCTCAGTCGAAGTCGACTCTCGGTCACTCATTGGATCAGTGTCCTCCAGTCAGTTCTATCCTGGGCCGCTTCTTTCAGATTGGCTATGTCCATTCTGGTATCACTCTTGATGGTGTCAAGCCAGCGGATTCTTGGTCGGCCTCTTCCTCTCTTGCCACTGACCATTCCAAGCATGATGTCCTTCTCCAGGGATTTTCTCCGCATAATATGACCGAAATATGCCAATCTATGCTTGGTGATCCTAGCTTCTAGCGACATTTTTGGCCTGATCTGCTTTAGAACTTCTCCATTGGTGAGCCTCGGTGTCCATGGAATCCGTAAAAGTCTTCTCAAACACCAAAGCTCGAATGCATTAATTCTCTTCTGAGTGTAATGGGTGCTGTTTATGTGCCACTGGCATGGGTACCAGTTATGTAACACTGACATACCAGCTATGATCTATGATAAGGCAGCGAGCTGGCAGAAACGTTAGCACACTGGGCGAAATGCGTAGCCGTGTTTCGTCTGCCGTTACGTTGTGAGTTCAAATTCTGCCAAGGTCGACTTTGCCTTTCATCCTTTCGGGGTCGATAAATTAAGTACCAGTTATGCACTGGGGTCGATGTAATCGACTTAATACCTATGACTGTCCTTGTTTGTCCCCTCTATGTTTAGCCCCTTGTGGGTAATAAAGAAATAGGTACCAGCTATGATCTCACTTGGTTTGACAGGTCTCCTCACGCACAGTATATTGCCAAAGGTCTCCGTCTCAAGTCACTACCTCTGTGAGGCCTAGCATTCAAGGGATGCTTTTTACATGCCACCAGCAGGGATATGTGCAAATGTGTATGTTTTGTTTTATGCATGTATGTGTGTGTGTGTGTGTGTGTGAGTAATTGTGTTTGATCCCCCTGCTACTTGACCACTGGTGATGGTTTGTTTACTATTTACCAGTGTAGGTTCTATAGAGATAATTTGTTTCTGGTTTAAGCACAAGGTCAACAATTTTTAAGTGAGAAGGGTTAAACCAGTAACATCAACTCCAATACATGACAGGTACTTTATTTTATCGACCCAGAAAGGATAAATGGCAAAGTTGACGTCAGCAGGATTTGAACTCAAAGCACAGTGAGCTGGAACATTCAAAACATAACAAGCAATCTTCTGATGCTCTATCAATTCTGCCAAGTGGTTGCCTTACAGGTGTAAACATCATCATCGTCATCATCATCATCATTATCATCATCTTCTTCTTCTTCTTCCCCTCCTCCTCCGCTTCCTCCTCCTTTTCCATCTTTTTCTCCTCCTCCTCCTCCTTCTCCCCCTTCTTCTCCTTATATACTATTGTTATTATTATTTTTTTTCCTTTCATTGCTTTCTGCCTACTTTCCATCTTACAGACATTTTTGAGTATATGTAGAAATAACAACATACACACACACATTCACATACATATATACATATAAATATATACATACATATAAATATATATATTTACATATATATGTATATATATATATCTTTACATATATATGTAATATATAAATATAGCGTGTGTATATATATATATATATATATATATATATATATATATATATATATATATATATACAATCTCCAGCTATAATCTGTCTCTCATTCCATTTAACCTTTTTCCATTTTGTTTCTTGATTGTTTCTTCTCCATATTTAATTATACTTTCTCATATTCAAGAGACATTTGGAAGAATTCTCTCTTGGAGAGGAATCATGTGAAACCAATTGTTTGTTCACTTCAACCACTTTGTTCTGTTCCAACTGTTTCACTTTCCTATTCATCGCCACCCACACAAACATCTACCGTCACAACGATTGCCAGTACCCCCACTGCCGCCACCACCACCACCACAGAAATAACAACAACATCGCTTCATCATCATCTTCACCACCACTACCATCAACACCACTACCACCACCACCACCACCACCACCACCACTGCAACTGTTATCACTACTGCCATTGTTTATGCCACTTAGAATCATAATCATCATCATCAACATCATTATCATTACCACCATGTTATTCACAAATTGGTTATATATATATACATATACACACACGCACATATATGTATATATATATGTGTGTTTGAGTGTGTGTGTATATTATATATATATATATATATATATATATATATATATATCTGTGTGTATGAATGCCTGAATATATCTATATCATTAAATATATGCATATATATATATATATATATATATATATATATATACCTATATATATATATGGGTCATCCCATAAATAATGCAGCTTTTCTATACTTCTTTATTTTTCAAAATTAGATAAACAAATTTTTTTTTTTAATTCTAAAATATACTCCATCTTCCAAAATTCACTTGCCCATGATGAAAAATACTCCTACAGTACTGTTCTGACATATGTCTACAGAATTCATATCTTTCCCATCCAAATTTTTTTGAATACATACAGAATAAA
>NC_043021.1:13499390-13501890 GCF_006345805.1 Octopus sinensis
GTGGTGGTGGTTTGTAGTTGGTGGTTGTGGTGATGATGATGATGATGATGATGATGATGATGACAATGGTGATGATGATGGGAGTGGGTGAGGTTGATGATTGAGATGGGTTGCTGTAGTTGGTTACTGAGGTGGTGATGATGATGGTGATGATGATAATGTGGGTGAAGATGGTATTAGTAGTGGTGGTGGTGATGGTGTTGGTGATGGTGTCGGTGTGGGGTGGTGGTGGGGTCGGTGGTGATGGTGGTGCTGGTGGTGGTAGTGGTGGTGCTGGTGCTGGTGCTGGTGGCGGTGGTGGTAGTGTTGGTGGTGGTGCTGGTGGTGCTGGTGGCAGTGGTGGCTGTGATGAAGAATGAGATGAAATTAGTTTGTTATAGTTAATGTTAATGCAGTAGTGTTGATGATGATGATGATGACGATGATGTCAGTGGTGGTGATGAAGATGATGATGATCATCACGATGGTGGTGGTGGTTGTAGTGTTGAGTTTGTATTCTATTGAGGCGGTGGCAGCGGCAGCGGCAGCAGCAGCAGCACTGGCAGTATGGTAGTGGTGATGGTGGTGGTGATGTTTACAATGCAGTTGTTTTGTTTACCACCACCACCACCACCACCACCACCGCTAAGTCAGCCCTGTTCAGTTAGAACTAATGGTAAAAGGTATTCCAGCCATGACAGTCCCATCAGTTGTTTTTATTCATTCATAGTGTATTAAATATGTTTTTCCTCATCAAAATCAATAAAATATATGTTTTGAGGGAGATTTGACTGTTATTTCTAACGAGTTGCACAGTGGCAAAGAGGCTTCCTCATTAGCTGATGCTGATTTTAAATATTTCATCAATGTAAGCTGACCAAGATAATTAATTAATTATCCATTGTCCAGTCCACCTGGCTGTTAGCAGATACCACCGTTACCACTTTTGGGACCAATGGCAGCACTGCACAACTGACAAATTGTTATTTAATCCCTGTGGGTGGTCATGGCTGAACAAACTTTTAATCAAAGGCAATCCAGCTATGACTATACATTTTGACTTTTTTTTACAGTCATAGCAGACCCCAGATAGTGTTCTTTCAAAGCAATAAGGTATGGCTTAAGGGGAATTTGGTGGCTGTTCCTAACAGATTGGTCAACCACATAGCGGACCCCTCATTGGCCTATGTCTGGTAGATTTAGCTGCTATTTCTCACATGCTAAAAGACTTCTATACAGGATTATGGAATGAAAAAGATTGGCTGCTATCTCTAGCAAGTCAAACAACTATGTGGTGGCCTCATACTGACTTGTTTGTCCAAGGGAGGTTTGGAGAGTTTACTTAATAAGTTTAATCAATAAGTCCAAGTAATTATGATTACAATTATTTGGGTTTATTAAACCTTGTCTGAGATAACTGTTATTAATAAGATTATAAAGCTGTTAATAACAATTAATCTCAAACTTTCAGACAGTCAGCAATTAAAAGGTGTGGTACAAATAGAAGCAAAAGTAGTTTTGAGCATATCCTGCTCTCTTCATTACTAAGACACACTCATCAAATTATTTTGCGTGCACAAAATTATAATAATAGTTCCAAATTTTGGCACATTTTCAAGGATGGGGATAAATCGATTACATTCACCCTAGTGCTCAACTAGTCCTTATTTTATTAACCTCTGAAAAGATGAATAGAATGAAAGGACGAATTAATTACCCAACCCTCAGACCATAAAGACAAATGAAAGCATTTTACCCAGTGTGTAACAATTCTGATAGCTCACTGCCAGTGCACAAAATTTGAGTAACTCCTCAAAATGGTAAATGGATGCAGGTTTTTATGTCGAACCTGATCGGATGTGAAATCGTAACTCGGCAAGAAAAGAAAAAAATGAGCTCCTGTGTAATACTGGGAGGGGAGATAACTCTCAGGGCATTATAAATAAAAAGGAGTTGAGGGAGAGAGAAAGGGGTAACAGAGATTGAGTAGAACATGGAATTTGGGGAGCAGGCACGTGGAAGTTGGCGGAAGTTTGGTTGAAAGGGGTTGGAAGGTAAGGGAAGAGGGGGATGCTGGAGATTACATAGTGATGTATAATATCTTTTATGCATGCATGTCTAGGATCAAAAGGGTAAAGATCAGATCCTATGTCTATATGTTATGTATGTATGCATTATGTATGTAATAGTATGTATGTATACATGTATGTAATAGTATGTATGTATACATGTACGTGTGTGTGCGTGTGTGTGTATATAGATAGATAGATAAATAGTTAGATAGATAGACATGGTGTGTATACATCGTATTATCTATATATATATATATATATATATATATATATATATATTATATTCTTGTAGTCTTTTACTTGTTTCAGTCACTTGACTGTGGCCATGCTGGAGCACACCGCCTTGAAGGGTTTTTTTGTCGAACAAATCGACCCCCAGGACTTATTTCTGGAGCCTAGTAATCATTCTATTGGTATCTTTTGCCAAGCTGCCAAATTACAGGGATGTA